>NC_058095.1:106692954-106995984 GCF_020171115.1 Neogale vison | reverse complement strand
TGATTCAGGCAGTGACTTTAAGCAGCTCCCTCCATTTCAGGGACTCAAGTTGCCCACCTCTAAGCAAAGCTTCCCAACCAGTGTTTATGGTTGTGCCATTACTGATTTTTTCTGGTCACAACCCCTCGGCCAGAAACATCATTTGCAGTAGTCTCAGCCATTTACCCTGGAGTATCAGGCAAAAAGCCTCACTCCCTGTGTGTACCATGAAATGAGAAAGGTTGAGGATACATGGCTCTGGAACCAGTCTGAAGGAATTATGCTGGACCAAGTCTTGGCAGGAAGGCAGCAGGGACCAGAGCAACCACAACCATCCTCATCTGAAATTCCAGATTCACTTCAGTGAAAGCAAGAATTAGTATAATTCATAACAGCCACATTTGGATCCACATACTACACAATTTGCCTACACATTAATCTTTCATATTTCTAAAAATCACTCTTTGATAAGAGTCAGCTGCCTTATAAGGAGCCACATGGTGTCCAGGAAGTATCATTAGTTTTGTCCTCATTACTAGAAAATGTACTTAAGGTACCTCTCTAATTTAGCTGCTGATTTTGACTTGGTAACTATAGTTTTGAGTCCCTTAAAAGAAAATGCATAAACTTTAAGTTTTAATATTACACTAAAACTTAATATGAGAGCAATAGGCACAATTGCCTTATATTTGCATAGGTCACTTTATTAAAAAATACAGGTTTTTTAAAAAGATTTTATTTGAGAGAAAGCAGGAGTGGGGATGGTGGGGGAATGGAAAGCAGCAGAGGAAGAGGGAGAAGCAGACTCCTTACTGAGCAGGGAGCCCCACATGGGGCTCGATGCCAGGAACCTGAGCTGAAGGCAGATATTTAATTGACTGAGCCCCCCAGGAGCCTTAAAAAAATACAAGTTTTAACTGATAAAGCATTTTAACTAGACTTTTTTTTTTTTAAGATTTTATTTATTTATTGGACAGAGATCACAAGTAGGCAGAGAGGCAGGCAGAGAGGAGGAGAGCAGGCTTCCTGCTGAGCAGAGAGCCCGATGCAGGGCTCGATCCCAGGACCTTGGGATCATGACCTGAGCCGAAGGCAGAGGCTTTAACCCACTGAGCCACCCAGGCGCCCCTTAACTAGATATTTTAACTAGACACAAAAGCTGCAATGTTAAGAGTGGAGCTCACTATGGGCCGCCCTTCATTTTATATCAGAACAGACAAATGCCTTTTTTTATATGGCCAGTGTTTTTTCGTATACTGGAAGATAGGAAGTCCCTTAGTGGTCTTTTATTTATTGTTTCTTACAAGAGTTTCCTAGGGTGAGTTAATGTATTTATTTTCATTATAGAAATATGGTACATTTCACAGAGATCTTTAGTAATGGAGCAGAATGGAGATGTTCTTTTATTGTTTAGCAATTTTATTATTTTTCTTCTTAATAAACTCTTACTTTTTTTCTTTTAGGAAGATTACTAAGCAGATCTAACACTGAGAAACCTAATGCTATTGGTGAAAATGGAAAAGAAGAGAATATGATGAAAAATATGTTTTCAAAAAAGAGGAAAATAGAAGCTGCAGATTGTGAGGTTGAAGTTATCCCATTACAACTGGAAACACATAAAAGTGCTAAGACTGAGGAGTATCTGCCTACGTTCAGTAATAATTTAGAAGAGCCTGTTATGTAAGTAAGATACTATGAACCCAGTCAAGATTGATCTGTATTATGGAACAAGAATGGTTCCTTTTGTTTTGACTTCCCCTGCCCCCACTACTCCTATGTATCTCCTATATATCAACTTGCTTCACAGTTGTTAAGTATAACTCTGAGAAATCTAGAATGCTTATATTTTAAAAACTAGCCAACATATTTATCTCCTCAGTGTCCTATTTCTGTAGTTTTACTTTTAAAAGACTTATCCCTTTAATCAGAGTCTTTATGGATGTCACAACTTTTGCTGTCCTTTTTATTTTCTGTCATCTATTCACAATCCTTTTCACAGGTTCATTTTTAAAAATACTTCAAAAATGATTGGCTGGGGGCGCCTGGGTGGCTCAGTGGGTTGAGCCGCTGCCTTCGGCTCAGGTCATGATCTCGGGGTCCTGGGATCGAGTCCCGCATCGGGCTCTCTGCTCAGCAGGGAGCCTGCTTCCCTCTCTCTCTCTCTCTCTGCCTGCCTCTCCATCTACTTGTGATTTCTCTCTGTCAAATAAATAAATAAATAATCTTTAAAAAAAAAAAAAAAAGATTGGCTGTAAAATATATTTCCTCCTTTAGTGGAAGATAAGCATAGGTGTTACTAATTAATTTCTATGTGGATACTTATGTAACAGTGATACCTATATTTCAAGGTCCAATAAAGAATTTTTAGTGATATATAGAATAACTTTTTTTCCTTTTCAGAGAAATGAAATGTAACAATATTTCAAGAATTCAGTATCATTCAGTCATTAGAAGTCCTAAAGTGAAGACAGCCATTATTCAACGCAATGGGAAAAGGATGGTAAAAACTGCAAAATGTAGATGGGGCCCTTATGAGAACATTAACTGTGATTTCAACTTTGTCTTTTATTTAATTCCAGTTGTTTGTATAATTTAATAATATTTCTTTTATTACTTTGGAAGGGGCATACTCTTAAAGTATTAGGATCGTGTTTTATTTACTTAGTGTCCTCCAGGGTCATTGGCCTGTTCCCAACTTAGATACATAAGGAGACTGTTGATCATGATCTGACAATGTGTTCCACTGAGACTGAGAGCTGTCTAGTTCTGAGAATTTATAGAAAAGCTAGAATGTTCCAGAGTTGGTAGTGATACATAATAAGAAAAAGATGGAGTAATTTAGGTTAAGAAGATAAGGTTGAGAGGCATAAGAGAAAGTCTAATGAAAGAATCATCCAGAACACACCCTTCTACATAACTTCTGAAGGTATAGTTTTCAGTCTCTACTGAGAAAAACTAGCCAGAGACTATAACTTGGAAGCAATGAAAGATGCAGGAAAAAGAACAGAGGAAGACCTAAAGGTAGTTCACAGTAGGGCTTGTTGATAAAAAATAAAAATTCTGCCCTATGTGATGTGCCAGTATTTGCCCTCTGCCTAGCGATGTACATACAGTAAGTACCTCTTCAAGATCACATAATTATGAAAAGGTTAGGCCATTAGACCACATAGAACTCCAGCTCTGCCGCTTTCTACCTGGGTCACATGTCCATGTCTACATTCCTTTATCTGTAAAATGCGGAGAATATTATCTGTCTCAGAGTTAAGAGGATTAAATGAGATAAGCTTCAGAAACTTGGTGTGGCATAGTGTTTGACACCCAAGTGCTCAATAAATGTTGACTATTTAAGTAAATTGAATAATAATAATAATGGTCAACACTTATTAAACACTTAGTTGAGTGCCAAGTGTGGTGTTAAACCTATAGCCTTTTTAAAAGTTATCATTAACATATAAAGTGATTGCTGTATCTACAACTTGTAAACCGGCAACTCCTTTGACCTCCTTGAAGTAAAAACTGGCCAAACTATGTTTTTATCTTTGCACATCTTATAGTTGAAGCTGAATTTATAATCTGGTATCAGAATTGAGGGATACAGACATATGTCTGTGAAGTTTATTTTAAATTTTAATGCCTAAAGACTGTCTTGACAGTTTTGATAAATAAAGTCTGTAATTTGTGGCTTACTGGAGTGCCCAGAAGTAGAACACAGCCAAAAGGGCTCTATCACTCCAGAGATTTCTTATATCAGCTTTGAGTCTTCCAAAACTAATATGGTAGCTACAGCTTATGAAGACTGACACTTGATGAAAAGAGGTCTAACTGCTACATTAAATTGTTTATCCTGATCTAGAAAGTAAAGACATCATACCTGTTCTCTTTTAAGGGATTTGCTTCCTCAGAGTCTGTCATCTCAGAAGATAATGATGGATTTAAACCAACCCAAGTACCTCTGAACGCCAAAGCCGAGGAAATGAAAAGTAGGCTTTGTTTCACTCTGTGATAGCCTGCCTCTTGTGCCTTTTTGTCTATCTTGCTCAATACCTGTGGCTTATTTTCTTGAACTTAGAACAAACAAGCTGCATTCGTCATAAAAGTTATTACTTGTGTGGATCCAAGGGTGGCACGCTATAATTTGTGGACCAAATCTGGCCCACCATCTGTTTACGTATGACCTGTGAGCTAAGATAATTTTTACATTTTTAAATAACTTTTAAAAAAATAAGATGAATAATATTTTGTGACAAGAATTATATGAAATTGTGTTTTCGTGTCCATAAACAAAGTTTTATTGGAGCATAGCCACTTTCATTAATTTACATATTATCTCTGATGACTTTCACATTACATCAGCAGAACTGAATAGTCACAACAGAGACTGGATGGCCCACAAAGCCTAAAATACTATTTGGCCCCTTGCAGAAGTTTGCCAACCCTTGGTCTGTTTTTGCCAACAGTGATTCTGAAGCATGGCAGGAAGAAGTGGAGTAGACAACTCTGAGTCTGCATAGTTCTCAGTGTTATCTGTGGCTTTGGAAGCATTGTCCAAAGCAGCCATTTCCTCACTCTTTTAGGGGCTCCTTTAAAATTAAGATACATCATTCTGTAGTACTCCACAGCCAACAGTGTTGTAGGGATGCTCAGTGAAAAGCGAAAATATTGCTATTCTGAGTGCCTGTCTTTCAGTGTTACCAGTCTTGTAGTGGTTTATGTTATAGTTTGACAAACCTGGATTTTCATACTTTCGCTTTTCATAATATCCCTTTTCATAATATCCTCCACTGGGGAAGATACCGCTGATATAACTGAGCCATTGCCTCTTCTCCTTTAGAGTATTTTTGCCTCTGTATACCCAACTCCTCACCTGGTTTTAAAAGATAAAGATTGGGGCTGGGGAGCAGGGCAGCTATTTGACAGAAAAGGTCTATCAGAAAGGGCATTTATGTATTTTAATTATTTTATCACCAAAGGGGAGGAAAATCTCCTCTTCTACCCATTTTAGTTATCCAGCTGGGGCCTTGTAAATTAGACTGACAGATTGACAAGTGAAAAACAAGCAGAAACTTATTACTAGGTATCACCATTAGCATGTGTATCACGTATGTAACACATGGGAGTACTCAGAGATAAGTAACATAAAGAAGTAGCTTAGAGGGGTGCCTGACTAGCTTAGTCAGTGGAGCATGTGACTCTGGATCCTCAGGGTTGTGAGTTCAAGGCCAATTGGATGTGGAGATTACTCAAAAGTAAAATCTTAAAAAAAAAAAAAAGGACTCTGACTTACCCAGCATCTTTGCCAAAGAACAATAAATTTTTAGAGGAATGACAAGACAAAGGAAAAGGACCTTGAGTGGATAAATGCTCATTAGTGAGGTTCATTATGTAGATTCCTCTCCTTTGGTTTCCAGCCTGATAAAGATCTAAATCTGTCTCTGGTTGACTAACTTTTGTCCTTCCTGGTAGGAGGAGGGAGGACATACTTGTAAATTTATGTACTGCTTTTAAACAGGTGGGGGAAGGAAAAGAAATTTTTTTTGCATAGGCTACTTAATCACTCTTAGCTTAAAATAATTCTTATGTCAAGGAAGCATATTTTGGCATGACATACTCTGATTTCCTTCACCATTTAATGCATATGAGTCATAATGAGCACTCTTGCTTTTGGTTCTTTTGTTGTTTTCATTAATTGCTACAATGTGTATATATATTTATATATAGTAGGCACTACAGAAATCAGTTATGTACTACTATGATTCATGAGTAACCCAAAATTAAAATATGAGAACATGTAGAAACAGCAGGCAGTAAGAATAATGATTAGATCATGAACATTTAGAGAATTCCAATTTCTTTGTGCCACTAAGTTAGGTGGCACAAGTGACTTTTTAAAAATAAATGATTTTACTTACTCCATTTGACAAAGATTCACACTTTTGAATATTCTAAAAAATTATTTCCATTATTGGATAAGAAAAATAATTAAGGCAGTTCATCTTGTTCTAAAGTATTATTGTTTGTAAAGGTATAAATATTGAATGATCATCTCGCAAAACGTTTAGTTACTAATGTGTGCAAAACCCATAGCAGTACAGTTATTATTACTCTTGGGACTTGCTGAAGTGATGCCAAGAGGGTTTTCTCAGGCCTTTCATTGGTGTCCTAAAGGCCTAGAGTACTTCCCTAAACACCTGCTCTGTTTCAGGTGTTCAGAATATACTCAAATGCAGATTCCAGAGTTGAAGAGAGGTAAGTCAGTTTATGAGGAGTAGAGATTAAATATAGTAGTGAAGGAGGCAATAGGTACATTAGTAAAAATGTAGTAGGAAGAAGGCAGACCTGGAACCAGACATTTCTCAAACATTTGAGACTCTTCTGGGTTTCTTACCCCACTTACTATATTACAGTTCGGGTGAATCTTTTACCCTCTCAAAGGCTCAAAGTTTTCATTTTTAAAATTGGAGTAATGTCTACCCTCATATTGTAAGAATTAGTAATAATTAAAGCAACTAGCTTTTAATCAGTATGTTAATCACAGGATATTGATCAGCCAAATATATTTGCTGACACTTCCTTCCAAAATATTTATTAGAGGATTCAAGCTCCTACCAAGTTAAAGACTTTGAAGACAATCTGCTGATTGAATCAGATGTGATAGATATAACTAAATGTAGAGAAGAGACTCCATCAGGGGGCAGATGTAACCAAGCAACCACATTGGATAAACTGAATATTACAAAGGAGCTCAAGGCTCAAATGCAAAAGCCCCAAGAAGAAACTCCAGCATATCAAAATCATCAAGTCTTTTGTGAAAAAGAGTTCCCAAGTGAAACCAAAAATATTTCACCTGATTCTCTAAAGAAGTTCAATAAAGGGAACATGTTTTTATTGGATGCCACAAAAGAAGGGAACGTGGGCCGCTTCCTTAACGTGAGTATATGGGCTGAGATTCACATTTCTAAACATTTTTTCTGTGCTACTTTGAATGGTTTGAAATTTATGTGCAATCATATGTAGTTCACCTGCCATCAGAAGAGAAAAAGATTCTGAAGTTGGAAAATCTTTTTTTCTTTTTCAAATTTTTATTTAAATTCCAGTTAGTTAACATACAGTGCATTATTCTTCTCAACTTACTCATTTGTCACTTACATACAAAAACCTTGTGCTCATCACAGGTGCTCTCCTTAATACCCATCATTCCCCTCCCACCCCCAACCCTGCCCACCTGAGGTCAGAAAATCTTTAAAAACAAAGAGCTTTTCCTTGCTAGGCGATCTGTTTATTTGGTTTGTCTCTTTTCCCCCTAGTTAGGAGGATACTTGGTTAACAAGAAATAGAATCCTTTACTTTCTTCTTCTGTCCCCCAACTGCTGTTCTTTCTTCCACTTTGGGGCCTTGTAAATTAGACTGACAGATTGACAAGTGAAAAACAAGCAGAAACTTATTACTAGGTATCACCATTAGCATCTGCTTTTGTACTATTGCCAAACATGTCGAGAGCCATTAAACATGTCTGGAGAGCCATTAAAGAAGTATCCCCAGCAAAGGACTGTCATGGCTTTATTTCCAAAAGTCAGTTATGTTGAAAGTGGCTGCACCATAACAGTATGTTTGATTTTATCCCCCCAGTTAGCATACCACCTGAGCTAGTCTCTTGTTTAGAGGAGGAAAAAATAGGACTTTTCTTTCTTTCTCTATTCCTTCCTGCCTTTCCTCCTCCTTTCTTTTTTCTTTCTTTCCTTCCTTTTATTTTTTTTACATAGAAAATACATTCATGATTTAAAAATAGAAATAAAATGGATACATGAAACAAAAAGCCATTCAGAATACATACATACAGCTGAACAAAATTCTGTTTCAAGGTAGCTCCAAGTCTGCCTCCATTCATGGTAGGCACCATGAGTAAAGGTTACCACCCAATTGAAAAAAATGCATGGACAGGAAGGTGTCATTGAAATTGAATGGTGGCAGACATGTTCAAGGAGTATTGCAAGGATTTGGTCTCCTATGAATCTGGCATAGATGAATGTGTAGAGGCAGGTGCTAGTGGGCAGTAGGCAACAATATTGGAATGGTGGTAATTGGATAAAATAGTATCATGTCAGGAGCCTTGAGCAAAGGTAACTAATGGTTGTGTTCAGCAGAGACATCAATTCCTTACATATGTCCCCTTTCTGGAGGGTCTGTTTGACAATGACATAAAACTCAGTTACATATATTCTTCGTATTAACCTTTTTTCTTCTAGTTAAAAACAACAACAACAACAAAAACCCTAAAATTTATGCCTCTTTTCACCTTATCCCCACACTATATGTGAATATATATACATGTGTGTGTGTGTATATATATATATATATATATATATATATATATATATATTCTTATTCCCCCCCTTTCTTACATAAAAGCTTGTTTTTTTGTTTTTTTTTTCCCAATTTATTTATTTTCAGAAAAACCATAAAAGCATGTTATATTCACTGTTCTGTGCCTTGCTTTTTAAATTAACAATATACTCTGGAGATCTTTCCATATAAGTACACAGAGAGAGCCCCTCATTTTGTGTGTGTTTGTTTTTGTTTATAGCTACATAGAATTCCATAGCTTGGATATACCAAAGTTCATTTAACCATTGTTCTTTGGACAGACATTTGGGTTGTTTCTAAATGGTTTAGAATAATAATGTTTTATTATTAAAAACAGTGCTTAATAAATAAACACATAGATATATGTACAGATAATGTACATGTACAGATATATCTGTGGAATACATTCTCAGATATAGGATTGCTGAATCAAAGGATAGATGCATTCATAATAATGATAAAATTGACACATTATCTTCTATAGAAGTTAGTACCATTTTGCATTTCTACCAGCAAGGTAAGAATGTCAGAAGAGGGCTTTTCTGATTGAGTTCCTACTATTAAAAAATCACAGTCTGTGATATTCTACAGTGTAGGTCAGCAAAAAAGGGAAAGAAACAAAAATAAGTAAGATTTGTTAGAATGGTATTTTAATGTTTCAAAAACAAGGTATCAAACTCTTTGCTATATCTAACCTCTGTGTTTATTTATGTATTTATTTTAACAGCATAGTTGTTGCCCAAATCTTTTGGTACAGAATGTTTTTGTAGAAACACGTGACAGAAACTTTCCATTGGTGGCGTTCTTCACCAACAGGTTTGAAATTTTTATGTGATTTAATTTTGAAATTGTAAAAAATAACAATAGAAAAATATTTTTAGAAATATGTGGGATAGCCCCTAATACCTGCTACCCTAAAATACTCATTTATCCCAAACTAGGTTCCTAGCCAATAAAATTTCAGTCCTTATTTCTCAGAGAATTAATGCCCAAAAAGACAAAGATACCAGTTCTGACCCGGTTCAGTTCAGGGAATAAATGATGGAAAATGCTACATCTCCTATAAGTCAGAACTGCCTCCAGCTATCACACAACAGGCCTCACACCACAGACATCGTCACATCACTGGGTTCCACTGTTTGCTAAACACTTCCTTTCCTGTGGATGTTGACAGGTTTCTTACTTAGGATTTTGGTAGATTTGAAATAAAACTCAAATGATTATTCTTAATAAAAGAGCATGCCTAACTGGGGTGGGGGGTGTTAGAAGAAACCAGATTTTTGAAGGTTTGTAATGTTAATAAATTGATATATGCAAGTTTGATTCATTTGATAGTTACTCAGAATAATTTATGTTTGCTTTTTAATTTCTACTTTCTAGGTATGTGAAAGCAAGAACAGAACTAACATGGGATTATGGGTATGAAGCTGGGACTATGCCTGAGAAAGAAATCCTCTGCCAATGTGGGGTTAATAAGTGTAGAAAGAAAATATTATAAATCTGTAGCTAATGCCTGTTGACGAGATTAGCTTTTCATGCTGCAATTTGAGCCATGTAAGAGAACCTTCAGTCATCAGTGGAATTAACTTAGGTTGTGATCCATCAAGAGAATTTTCAGTTTACCCTTGTCAGGGAATTCATTTGTATGACTTAGAATGCTTTGATACCTTAGAACAAAATAAGGACATTTTCATACATGTAGGCTCTCTCTTTATCCTTTCTGCTGTTCAACTTTACACGAGTGGGATGGAAGTGTATATTTTATATGAAATACCATTATACAGTTTGTAACTTATTTGTAAATTATATATTAAGAGAAACAAATGTTACAATAGAATTCAGTTCTTATTTACTTTTGTGATTATTATCTTTGAGCTTATGCCCCCAAAGGGCCAAATTTCACATCTTCACCTACAAAAATCTATGTTTAATTCTTGGCAAATAATTTACCATTATGAGCCATAAGGTGGGCAACATAACCTGAGGAATAGGTAAGAACTAACTTTACACATTTTATTTCCAAGTATTTTAACAGTAGTTGGAGAAGCTCTGGCTGCATGCAACTCTGTCTCATCAAACCATTTGAGTGCCAAGAGGGAGGGTTTTGGCACTCTTTGAGATGGAACTTCTATTCTTACTATTCCAGTTTCAACACAGACAAGAAAAGAGGGAATAGAAACCTGGAGGAATTGGAATATTTTTGTTCTAGGTAAAGGAGAGCCATAAGAGAAGAAAACTTAGAAACTAGTCAGACTTGGCTTACTTAGGCCCTCTAGAAGGGATTGTGCTGGACAAGAGTTTTCACTTACCAAAACAAAACAAAGCAATTTCACTGAGTTTGTAAAGTCCGGAACAGCTTCTTGGATTCTCCTTGATGTGTAAGTTGCTTTTGTAGAGAAAAAAGGAGTTACACTCAGCTATAGGTTACCCAGCCCTGATTATGGAGTGGAAAAGGGACTGGGAATCTCCAAGCATCAAAACTAATTTTATCCATGACAAAGTTGTACATTTGGCTGCCAAGAACTTCCCCCTTGGAACCCGAAGAGGAATACTGGCTCAAAAAGAAATAATTGAAAGTAGTTATGGCTTTTGAGAGGTTTTAGATTTTTTTTTCTATACTCGTTTCTGGGTTTAGTTTGGTCACTGTTCAAATAAAACCCTATTCTAAGTTTGGACTCAATTTAATTGCTTAAAAATATTGAACTAGATGAAAATTTAACTTGAAATTGTTTTAGAGAGTGGAAAACCCAGGAACTAGAAAAAGGAGCAAAAGGTATAACCTAAAAGCTTGTTCAGATGAGAGAAGTTAAGTCCATTTATTCACATTAAAGATGTAGGAATTTTAGGCTGTACACTGAAAGTGAAGATACTTGGTAAGTATGGGAAATATTTTTGTACATAAATCCTGACATCTTGATCTACTTCACAGCTGTCACCACCGTCCATCGGTGTGCTAGAGATTCCCTTTGTCTCTCTTATGTCAGATCTGTCCAGTTAAATTCCATTATTTCCCTTTTCCTTGGTTTTCTCCCACTTACTGGTAAAGGACATCTTCCAGTTGTTTTTGAAAAAGGAAAATTGAGGGGTAACTATTTTAAGACCTTGCATGTTTGAACATTTTATTTTACCCTTACACTTGATAGCTATTTTTTCAGGATATAGAATTCTTGAGTAACCTCCATAATACAATTTTGAAGGCTTCTGCTAGCTTTTGATGCTGCTGCTATGAAATGTGAAAATGGTCTGATTTATGGCATCCATGGTGACTACTGAAGTCAGATGTCATTCTCTTCTTTATCTTTTAGTTTTTATATCTCTTGAGGCTGACAGAATTATCTTTGTCCCAATGTTCTGTTTCTGGTAAGGTCCATCTTCCTCCTTCATCCCGGGTGCTTGGTGGGATCTTTCAATCTGAAATCTTTGTCCTTCAATTCAGGGAAATTATCTTGAACCATTTCTTTAACTATTCCTCATGTGTTCATTCTTTCTTTCTTTATAGAATTCTTCTTATTCAGCTGTTAGACTTCCAGGATTGGCTCTCTAATCTTCTCTCTCTCTCTCTCTCTCAATCTCTTTTTAAAAGAGTTATGATTTTTTTTCAAGTTATTTATTTAAGTAATCTCTACACCCAGTATGGGGTTCAAACTTACAACCCTGAGATCAGAAGTTGCATGCTCTCCCAACTAAGCCAGCCATGTGCTCCAAATTTTCTCTTCATTTTCAGCTTTCGTTTTGCTGTGCTTTCTGGGAGATTTTCTCAATTTAAATCTTCCAGTATGGGGGCACCTGGGTGGCTCAGTCGGTTAAGCATCTGCCTTCGGCTCAGGTCATGATCCCAGAGTTCTGGGATCGAACCCCACATCGGGGTTCTTGCTTGTTGGGAAGACTGCTTCTCCCTCTCCCCTGCTTGTGTTCCCTCTCTTGCTGTGTCTTTCTCTGTCAAATAAATAAAATCTTAAAAAAAGAAAAACTTCCAGTATGTCAGTTATGCTTTATTTTTCTGGTCTCATATTCTTAATTGCTAGAGCTCTCTTTTCTTCTCTGGATTTCTTTAACAGCATCCTATTTTGGGTTTATGGTTTCAGTATCTTATCTCTTTGAAAATACCATGATGTGTATTGTATAGGTTTATGTGTATGTATACACATGCATTCATATCTATATTCTTCCTGCATGTTTTACAACCTCAAAGGTTTATTACTTGTTTGTTTTCCGTGTGTGTTTACTTTGGTCTTTGTCTTTGATGTTACAGGCTTTCCTCAGTTTTTGATCTTGGCAATCTACTCATACCTAAAAGTAGAACACTATAAAAGGCTGAGATTAAAATCTGAGAGTGGGAGATGGGTCTCTTCAAGTGCCACACCATAACTGAGCTGAGCTATCAATCTCTAATTGTCTCTTTTAGTGCTTTGTTTTGGCTGATTGAAGGGCAGAAACTTGGCTGCTGAAGTCTGCTTTTATTTCCCCTTTGGACTCGGTTCTTTAATCCATTTCTATATTTGTCGAGACTACCCAAGTTATCTTTTTATATATTATTTTTCTTTAATGCTGTCCCCAATTTTCCTTTCGTCCCTTTAAAAAAAAAAAAAGCCTCGGGGTGCCTGGGTGGCTCAGTGGGTAAAGTCTCAGCCTTTGGCTCAGGTCAAGATCCCAGGACCTGGGATCAAGCCCCTCATGGGGCTCTCTGCTCAGCAGGGAGCCTGCTTCCTCCTCTCTCTCTCTTTCTCTCTCTCTGCCTGCCTCTCTGTCTACTTGTGATCTCTGTCAAATAAATGAAATCTTTTTAAAAAGTAAAATTTTTTAAAAGCCTCAAAATACAAAAATAATAAGACCTCAAAATGCAAGAAGTTTCCTTTAATTCCTCAGCAAACCACCAACTATTATATGCTTCTTTTCCAAAACAGCTTTTTTAATCTGTAATTCTATGCATTTGTGTTCTCTACATGTATATTTTGTTACATGCACTGAAAACCTCGTCTTGTATGGTGCTGTGTACCCCATGGGTGCTAAATAAAGATTTGCGACTCACAACTGGAATTCTAGTTAATTCTGCCTACGTTTATGACATACCGATTTAGGCCAGATTTGATGTATACAATTTAGAAGAAACGGGTAATCCTTCAGAAAAGCAATCACTTCTCCAGCTGATCCCAGGGGTTTGGGCTAACTTTCATCCCCATCTGAAGAGGAAAAGTCTGGGCGGGGTGGCGATCGCCTGCATATTAAAAAACAAATCAGATTCAGACTCGGATCTGTAGAAGATGCGAGCTCCATTTTGAATGAGAACTCCGTCTGCAAACCGTCGGTGTCTCTTGCCCTGAACTTCCCCCTGGTTAGGGGAAATGGGTCATCGTAGCTTTTACGAAAACGAAACTCTCAGCCGCCTGCGAACTTCCGGAAGTGCAGGCGCGGCGCGCCTCCGTCGGGCAGCAGCTGAGGTCGCAGCCATGGACCAAGTGTCGTCTTCCTCGGCCAAGTCAGCCCACGGAGCCAGCTTGTCCGAAGCCCACGACACCCGGGACCAGCTCCCCCACCCCACCGGTGAGTACCGCCCCAGTGCACTTGCGCGCGCGCGCTGAGGTGGGGGTGCTGTGTCCCCGCAACCACAGGGCGGGTCCCCGGCCTGCTCGCGGGCTGCTCTCCACACCAACCCGCCTCCCGAGCCCCTGCGGTACTGCTGTGAGGGGGGTTAGTCTGCGTTCACCTCCAGCGGTCCTGGGTGCAATTCCGCAGGGGGCTGTGCGCCCAGATCACTGCCCGGGGCTTCACTTGGAAAAGGTGTGTCTTCCGTTACTTCTTCCTCTGCTGATGGACCACCCATTGCTATTGTCCTACTCCATTGGGGACAGAGACATCAAGGGAAATAGACATAAACTCGGGTGGGGGTTTACTCTGGTCGTGCAGTCCACTCACTCCTCTAAGACCGTTGCCAGAGAAGTGGCATGGGAGAAGTAGGAAAGAAGTAAAGAAGTAGTCTTCACTTGAAAAAAAAAAAAAAATGGTCAGGTGGGTCTCAGGAAGCAGTTGGGAAAGTTCTTGCAGAGAATGTGACTCCTTGGAACCATCCACTCCTTTCCATTTAGTAGTTCAAATCCTCAGCAGCCCTCTTTGTGCATAAGGCACAAAGAGCCTGCACCATCCCTTCATTCATATAGGTGTAGAGCTCCTACTGTGTGGCAGGGCTCAGAGCTAGGGATAGAGAGAAGAGTTAGGCAGACCCCATCTTCGAGGATCGAAAAGGCAGCTTGCAGATGACCTGGTAAGAACCACAAAGTCTCAGATGAGGGGTTTCTAACTCAGCCTGGTGTTTTGGGAAAGCTTTATGGAGGCACTGATGCCCTTAGTTTTTTTGTTTGTTTGTTTTTTTTTTTTTTTTTTTTTTTTAAAGATTTTATTTATTTATTTGAGAGAGAGAGACAGTGAGAGAGAGCATGAGCGAGGAGAAGGTCAGAGAGCGAAGCAGACTCCCCATGGAGCTGGGAGCCCGATGCGGGACTCGATCCCGGGACTCCAGGATCACGCCCTGAGCCGAAGGCAGTCGTCCAACCAACTGAGCCACCCAGGCGTCCCTGATGCCCTTAGTTTTAAAGGACAAGAGTCAACCACAGGTAGAGAGGTTGAAAGGGTGTTGCATACAGAGGTGATGACACAAAAAGGCACCAGCCCCAAAATGTCACATGGCAACCACAAGTCAGGCAGTTGCATATTTTCATTCAGCTAGTGTTATCTACAGGATATTATTGGAGTTGAGGTTCTATCCTGACCTTTTCCCCAAACTCCAGACTGATATAACCAACTTCATCAATGCCTAGAATAATCTCAAACTGTCCCAAAGAAGTGTCCCAAAGAAAATTCTCATTTTCCTGCATGTACCCACATATTCCAAACCTGTTCATCCACCAGCCTTACTCCTTGCATTTATCCTGTTGCTCAGGCCAGTACCTTTAGCACAGCCCTCAGTGCCTTTCTTCCTCACTTCCCATCTAATGCATGAATCAAACCAGTCAGTTCAGTTTTCAGAATGTATCTTGAGCCTGACCACTTCTCACCTGTGCTGCCATCCAAGCCCCAATGCACCATCTTCCATTTCCTGCCTAGAGTATTATCTGGCTCCTACTCTAACGTCTCATACAGACAAGCCTGTACAGGAGCCAAAATGATCTTTAAAAAACAAAAAGCAAATGTGATTCTCCTACTCAGAGCCCTTCAATAGTCTCTCTTTACCTTCAGAACTATCTCTGTGACCTACAGTGTACCCCATGTCCTGATCTGATCCTCTCCCTGACTGTCTTGATGACTCTGCACACCTCACTGCGTTATGGGTTCACCAAGCCCCCAAATCTATCCCTTTCTGGGCTCTCTTTGCCTCCCATTTCTCAGTTCCCCACCATAATTCAAGTCTCTCTCAAATGTATCCTCCACAGCTTTGCACGCCATCCTATTTAAAAGAGTACCCTACCACCATCCTGACACTCTACCTCCTTTCCCTGCTCTAATTTTTTTCATAGCACTTATTGCTCGCAGGAGAAATACTTGTCTGTCTCTATTACTAGAATGTAAGTTCCTTGAGAGTTGAATCTGTCATCTCATTCTCTATTTTATTTGTAGTGCCTAAAATAGTGCATAATAGGTTATTACTAAGAATTTGCTGAAGAAATGAATGGGCTTGTATGTACCACTAAGGAGTTTGGCTTCTTTTCTCCTGGTGATGGAGAAGGTCTTTCACAGGAGGGAAACCAGCCCAATCTGAACTAAAATCTTCTATTCTGAATTCTGTATATCTGAGAGTTGGGCAGGTAGGTCCTATAGGACTATCAGCTGTGCCTAGGGAAATGAAGTCCTATAGTACAAGCATGTCTGCTGAGAATCATCCCTGTTTGTGACTAAGTTAGGTGATTCTAAAGAAGTCCACTGAACACCCTATTTCTCAGCTGTCCACCACTCCTCTCCTGCAACACACACACCGTTATTCCTGTTTATACATTCTAAAGCTGTCCCCAGTAATGTTCTCTGGCTCTCCCAATAAGTACACACTTCTTCCAAAGATATATACAGTCACATCATCCAGGGACAATCTGATGAAGCCATTTATTTTCTAAGTTCATTACCAAGCGTCTAGGTTATGTCTACTCCTCCCGTTTTGGTCTTTATCCATTTCAGGTGTACAGTCACTGGACTCAGTGATAAAATTGACTTCTCCCACTTATCTGATATCTAATGGAAGTACTAAAATAGTAAGCTGCAATAAAAATTGAGTTGATCAAAGAAGAGAAGAGGAAGAAATTTCCAAGCCAGCACCATAAATTGATTGCCAGTCCAGAACATAAATCATACCCTATCAGAAAGGGATTGTAAATGGAATTACAGAATTAGTAACTCTCCTTCCATCATCCACTCATTTAATAGTGAAGTATGTTTCTTGGCTGTCCTATCTGGCTACTCCAGATTCTGTGCTCTGACTGGATTGCCCTTGTCTGGTGGGCTTTAGGACCATATCTGGAAGAGGAATATTTGGAAGATATCTCTGATAACTCTGCAGAGGCTGTGGCCTTAGCAATCCCTTTCCGGGTGGAGGTAGACCTGGAGAGACCTGAGATTCACTGTGTGGGTTTGAGTTAGTCATAGTTCATGTGTTCCCAGCCTATCATTTTTCTGCAGCTTCATTCTGTAGAACTTTTCTTGGCTACCAGTTTCGTTTTTTTGAGAATTCTTGTTAGATCAGTCTCTGTGTGTCCTTAGGTCTGCTAGACACAGTAGAAGCACCATGGGGAGCCCTGCTGTTCTTCATTATTCTTGGTGTCAGCTGCTGATAGAGACCAATGGACTCTTTCCTAAAATGCCCAGCCCCCATAAGACAGGTGTATTATTTAGACAGAATTCACTGTCTAAATCTGTATAGTCCCTGAATTCTGAAGGTGAGGAGTATCAATTATTCAAGTGTATGTGGTCCAGGAGTTTCAGATAACGCATAGCAAGCATTCAGTAAGTGGGGGATGTCTGTCTGTGTAAAAGCCTTTAATGTGATTCCCCCAACTGTAGCGAGTTCTGTGCATCCTCCAGTCTGGAAGAATGAACAAGGTAGAAGAGCTAAGATCTCTTAGGGAGCTATGATGAGAAGATGTTTTACCAAGGAAAGGCCATTAGGGGGAGCCTGTGTACCCCACTTTGGGTTTCTGTCCATCAGCAGGAGAAAAAATACTCCAGGTCAGAAGGCAGTAGTGTTGCTACTCACACCTTTACTTCTAGGTGCCAAAACCCTAGAAGCCTGTGGACTTGGGAGTGCAACTCACATGGGCAGCACCCCCAGAGCAAACACAGGGGGCCATGTTCACGTATCTGCAGCCTCCCAGCTCAGCCAGATACTGGTCTGAAAGCCCTGCTTTGCACAAGGAAAGGATAACACTGTGCAAAATTGTCTAGCTCTTATACAACAGGAAGCATTGCATGCCTATCAAATGTTATCGTATTATTTTATTAGGGATTTTTATTCCATCCTTCTAATTGTCTGATGCTTTTTTTTTTTTTTAAGCCTGTGCTTTACAAATTTTCGTGTCCAGTTTGTGTGTCCTTTAAGATAAGAATATAGTATTTTTTCAAAATAGATTTTGGGACTGAAGTGAATAAAATATTGGGATTTTTTTCTGATTTTCATCTAGGATGGAGTATTATGTTGTCAAATATTAATATATATGCTAAAGCATTGGAAACTATAAAGTGTGGTATTGGAGGAGGAAGTGATCAATGGAACAAATAGAAATATAGGAACAAACCTAAACATACATAATAATTAAATATATGAAAAGGAGATTAAAATCTGTGGCTAACCACTATGAAAATAAGTTAGATCCTCATCACATATTTTATAATAAAATAACTTACACATTAACATTTAATATAAGAATAATATTTTAGAAGGAAATAGAGGTTTTTTCTAAGTTATATCTCCTTCACCCAAGAGTAGAAACCATAAAATAAAAGATTGATATAATTTCATCAAATAATACATTTAAACATTCTATATGTCATAGAACATTATAACAAAATTAAAAGACCACTATATAACAAATGGTCATCCTGAATACATAACAAGCTCAAAAAATAATGAATAACCTAGTAGAAAATGGGCTGAGGACATCAGCGCCAGAGAAGAAATGCAAATGCCACCTTATGGTATGTTAAATTCATAATTATAGGTTATGTTCTACTTCTCTCTGCACTTTGTTGTCCTGTCTTTTGATGTGGTCATCTACTCTTCTGTTCTAGTTGTATCTTTAATAATAATACGGTTCTAAATCGAGTAGGCAGATACCCTTGTATTTTTTTCAAAGTTTTCTTCGTGTTTTTCATGCCCTTTTATTCTTCCAAATAATCTTTTCTTTTTTTTCAATTTCTTTAACCTTCTTGGGATTTAAATTGAAATGACATTAAACCTAAAACTTGTTTGGGGAAGAACTGACAGCATTATAATGTGTAGTCTTCCTACTCAGGAACTTAGTATTTCTCTTCATGAATTCAGACTGAGCTTAAAACAATTCTTTTCTTTCCCCCACAATTTGATTTATTTAGACCAAGTAAAGCATACACATTGATTGTCTCTTTGTCTGACAGCTTTGTAATATCCTTTTTGACTCCACGTTGTGTTTTTGTTTTTCCTTTTTTACTGAAGTTTAGTTGTTTTAAACAACTCTTTCATCATGTTACTCCCCTGCTCCAAAATCCTTCCTGGCAGTCTTTCACCATCTGTTTCTCAAATTCTTTTCCAGCTTCCTCTGCACAGACTCTCCTTCTCAGCCTGACTGGTTTTCTGCCTCCAGGTCAAACCTCTTGGCCAGTTCCCACATCACTACTTATGTCTCCAGTTCCTCCCAAACCCTCTCCAGTTATAGCGGCTCAAGGCCCATGTCCTTGACAACACTCCCACGGGAGAACTTCCTCCCCTGGATCCATAGCATGTATGGCATTTTCCACCCAGCAATTATATTACTTTGTGGCATTTGTTCTGTTATTTTATTTTGTTAGCCCCTTGCAGGCAGCAATTCTCCTATTTCTTTAGATCCTCTGCTGTGCTGTTCCCTACAGTAGCCAGTCCCTCCCTACACATGGCTGTGGAGCCCTTAAAAATGTGGTTTATCAACTCTAAGTACAAAGTACACTGGGTTTCAAAGACTCCATACTGAAGAATGAATTAATTTTTATACTGATTAAATGTTAAAAGGATCATATTTTAGAGATATTTGGTTGAATAAAACATGTTATTGACATTAATTTCTCCCCCAACCCCAACGAGGCTCCTAAAAATTTTTCAGCTGTGGCTCACATTACAGTTTCTGTTGGATAGCACTGGTCTAGAGTGCCCAGCGAAATGACTCTTCTACCAGATGTGCTCCCAAATTGGTGGGGATTCAGAATGAATGAAAAGAAGCAGCTAGCTAGTTTCATTTCATTTGAGGGTTTTTCTCTCAGTCTCTCCCCTTTTTTATGGTTGGTGGGGAGCAGAGGAACTACAAATTTGTATTCCTACTAGTTAGGACCCAAATCCAGGAAACAGAAATTAATTAAAGAAGAAACTCATCTGAATGTGAGACAAATGCTGCTCCAAAGTGCAGTCTTGTGATTTCGTGCAATGCACGATCTAATTTCAGAGAGACACCAGAGATCTTATACTTTGGATAACAAAAATAACTTCTAGGAACCCTGTAAGTGATTAGCCTCATCTAAATTTAAACTCTCACCAATAAATGGTAAAATAAATCTTTGTTTCAAAACGAAAAGTTTATGATTAAAAGCAGAATTGTGTTCTACAGAAAACCAAATCAATAAGAAGATAAGCATTGGAAAGGGCAAACAAGTTGTTAAATGGATGCTTATAGCCAAATTAATAACAAACTAATAGGTTAGAGAAGGTTACCCCATACTGGTATCCCCAGTGGGATTGTGGAAATAAGTGACTTCTTTTTCATCTCTTTCCTTTTCTTCTTCTAACTCTCCTTCTCTTAGGTTCCTCTCTTTTCTTCTATTCATTTCTTTAAAAAAAAATTATTTTCTGCCTTTATATATTTTTCTGTCATTATCATGCTAGATTACAGTACATTTAAATTAAAGTACCTTGCTCATTTACTTATTAAATTCACTCAAAATTTATTTTTGAATATACTATGATACAGGGATCTGGAACTTTTTTTTATAGGCACTTAACCAGAGCACTATTTCTTAAGCACATCATTGTTTTCTTATTGATTTGTATTGACAATAATAATAATTATTGAAAGTTTAGTATTGCCAAGGCAGTGTCTTGAGAGCTTTGTATTTAAATTCTTGGTTGTGTTTCTTTCTTTTTTTAAGTTTATTTATTTAAGTAATCTCTACACCCAACATGGGGTTTAAACTCAGAACCCCAGATCAAGAGTCACATGCTCTTCTGACTGAGCCAGCCAGACACCCCCTGATTGTGTTTCTTGAATAAAATTCTCTTCATGTTTAGACATTTTAAATGAATTCATTGTTGTCCTTCCTTGTATTAAACCATTTAAGAAGTACACAATAAGTTGCTTTTCCACATGGGTACATTTTTTTTTTCCTCTTTGGGAGTTGAGAATCTCTCATAAAAACAAGTGCCCTGCCTTCTACTTCAAGATGGTGGAGGAGCAGGCGCCTGGGTGGCTCAGTGAGTTAAAGCCTCTGCCTTTGGCTCGGGTCATGATCCCAGGATCCTGGGATTGAGCCCCGCATCAGGCTCTCTGCTCAGCGGGGAGCCTGTTTCCTCCTCTCTCTCTTTCTCTGCCTGTATCTCTGCCTACTTGTGATCTCTGTCTGTCAAATAAATAAATAAAATCTTAAAAAAAAAAAAAAAAGACTGGTGGAGGAGTTACGGAGACCAAGAAATTCCACTTTTCCATTTCTCATCAGGGATGTTACTTATAGGTGTCTTTCAGGTTGCAGAAAAGATGGAAAAAAGGACATGTGCACTTTGCCCCAAAGACATCGAGTACAGTGTCCTATACTTTGCACAATCAGAGAATATAGCTGCTCACGAAAATTGTTTGGTAAGTTACTTGAAAACACATGAGTCATTTTAGGGAAGGACATACTAAAATAGATAAATGTACTTTGGAGACAGAATGACAAGTTGGCCATGAATTGGGCTTTTAAGTGGGGATTTGGAGAGCATCTTTTTCTAACTTTTTATACTGTTTCAGATCTTATCATCTTATGATTATATTTTAGCTTTATTTATAACAGATCAAACACAATTATGAAGAAGTTTCTTCAAAGATATTTTAATGAGATATTTCAAATATAATCAATACCCATAATGTTGATAGACGTTGTACCCAGATTTGTCTAATCATACTGTATTTGCTTTACCTTGATTTTTTTTTTTAAAGGAAATAAACACAGACAGTTAAGGGATCTCCAGTTCTGTTCCCCTCCCACCATCCCTCAAGATATAATTGCCATCACAGATTTGGTGTTTCTTATTGTTTTGTATTTTTTATTTTATGTTCCCACCATGTATATTTAAGTGCTTATAACAAGAAATATTGTTTTACATGTTCTTTGACTTTGTAGAATTTCATCCAAACTCTTGGCTATTGAGATTTATCCATGTGATAAATTTGACTTTTAAGTCTTTAATTTTAAATGTTACAGAATTCCATTTTGTCACTGTCGATACTAAACTAGTCTCATGTGAATGAACATTTAGGTTTTTCCACTTTTTTTCATATAACTAACCAGCTGTCATGAAAATCTTTGCATAGGTTCCTAATTCCTGGGACAGTTTCTCTGGTATAGGGCACGTAGCTAAAACCAGGGAGTGTTTTGCACCTCACGGTACGCGCCACATTGCTCTCCAGAAGGATTGCACCAAGTTTGACTTCCACATTATTTCAGAATTCCTTCCTCTTCTTCCTTGCCATTCATGATATTATGAAATTTTAATTTTTTCCTCTCTGATAAATATGAAACAGTCTCTTGTTTGCATTCCTAGATTATTAGTTTGATTGTGCCTCATTTGGCTGTGCTTATGCTTCTGTGACTTGTGTTCATAGACTGCATTTTGTCTTTAAGATATTGACTTTGCTTACATATATTTATATATGTATATAAATAGATTCTGATGCTTTATTATATACATTGGCTTTTAATTTGTGGCTTTCCTGTCAGAGGCTTATAATGTAGTTAAATTCATCATTTTCCTATATAATTTGTAAGATTTTTCCCCTAAGAAATTCTTTCATTTACTAAGGTTCTACCTTTTTTCCTCCAAACTTTAAAATTTGGCTTTTCTCATTTAGATTCTTAATCCAACTGGAATTTATTTGGACTACTCTGTAGAGTAGGCATCTCCCTTTTTTGTTTTTCATATGATTAACCACTTTCCCCAGCATTATTTATTGACTAATCTGCTCTTTTCTTGTTGATTTGTAGTGGATAATAATGATAGTTATCATTATTACTCAGTATTCACCAGGCATAAGGTAATGTTCTGGGAGCTTAAGATGTATTAAACTATTAATCCTTACAACAACCCTAAAAGGTAGGTATCATTATTATGCCCAAACTAAAGATGAAAGAACTGAGGCACAGAGAAGTTAAGTCACTTGCCCAAGGTCACACAGCTGTAAGTACTTGAGCCAGGATTCTTACCCAAGCTGCCTACTTCTAAACCCTCACTCTTAATCCAGTGTGCTAACAATATAATATTTGTGCACAGATCTGTTTCTGGGTCTATTCAGTTCCAGCAGTCACTTTGTCTCTCCCTAAGCTGGTATAACATTGTCTTAATTACTATGATTTTATGATAAGCCATGGCTATTTTTCAGTGTTACAAAGCTTCACACAAATTTTAACGGGGATTCCATTGAATTTATAGATGAATTTGAGAAAAAAATGATAGGAGTATATCTTTATTTATTTATTTATTTATTTGTCAGAGACAGAGGGAGAGAGAGCGAACGAGCACAGGCAGACAGAAAAGCAGGCAGAGGCAGAAGCAGGCTCCCTGTAGAGTAAGGAGCCCGATGCGGGACTCGATCCCAGGACCCTGGGATCATGACCTGAGCCGAAGGCAGCCGCTTAACCAACTGAGCCACCCAGGTGTCCCGATATGAGTATTTCTATCCATTAATAGGCTGTCTCCAGTGATTCATTTCTTCTTTTATGAATTTCAGAAATGTTCAATAATATTTTTCTGTAGAGGTCTAGAACTTAGCGTTAAGCTTTTCCCTGGGTTTGTTGTTGTTATTGTTTCATTACCTTTTTCTACTTCTCTTTAAAAAAAAACTGAAGTATAAAAAATTGAAATATGGTTGACACCCGATGTTACATGTTTCAGGCGTAAACGTATTGAGTAATCTACTGCTCTGCGCATCATGCCGTGCTCACCACAAAGCACAGCCCTCTGTCTCAGTAGAGCGATGCTACACACTCCCTTTGCTGTGCCTGTCATCCCTGTGACTTACTCATTCCCTCACTGGAAGCCTATACCTCCCACACCCCTTTACCCTTTTTGCCCGTGCCTTCCCACCTTCCTCTCTGGCAACAACCAGTTTATTTTCTATTTATGGGTCTGTTTCTGTTTTTTTGTTCATTTATTTTTAGTTTCCACATATAAATGAAATCATATGGTGTCTGTCATTCTCTGTCTGACATTTCACTTAGCATGTTACCTTCCAGGTCCGTCTATGTTATTGCAAATGGCAAGATATTATTCCTTTCTTATGATTGAGTAATATTCCTGTGTGTGTGTGTGTGTGTGTGTACATATACACCACACCTTCTTTATCCATTCTTCTACCAATGGATGCTTAGGTTGCTTTCATATCTTGGCTCTTATAAATAATACAACAGTAAATATAGGGATGAATCTATATTTTTGAGTCAGTGTTTTCATTTTCTTTGGGTAAATACCCAGTAGTGGAATTACTGGATCATGTGGTATTCTATTTTAAGTTGTTTGAGGACCCTTCATACTGTTTTCCATAGTGGCTCTATAATTTACTTTCCCACCAGCAGTGCATGAGAGTTCTTTTTCCACATCCTCACTAATACTTGTTATTTCTTGTCTTTTGGACGCTAGCCATTCTCACAGGTGTGAGGTGATATCTCATTGTGGTTTTGATTTCCTTTTCCCTAATGTTGAGTGATGTTGAGGATCTTTCATATGTCTGTTGGCCATCTGTACATCTTTGGAAAAAAAATTTTGGGGTCTTCTGCCCATTTTTAATCAGATTATTTGGTTTTTTATTGTTGAGTCAAAGGAGTTCTTTATCTATTTGGGATATTAACTCCTTATCAGATACGTCACTTGCAAATATCTTCTCCCATTTAGTAGGTTGCCTTTTCATTTTGTTGATGGTTTTCTTTGCCATGGAAAAACTTTTTATTTTGGTATGGTCTCAATAGTTTATTTTTGCTTGTATTTCCCTCCCCTGAGGAGACAGATCTAGAAAAATGTTGTTATGGCTGTGTTTATTTTTTTTAATTTACTTATTTGACAGAGAGAGACGCAGCAAGAGAGGGAACTTCTTGTGAAGGGGGAGTGGGGAGAGGGAGAAGGGAAGCCCAATGCAGGGCTTGATCTCAGGACCCCGGGATCATGACTTGAGCCAAAGGCAGATGCTTAACAACTGAGCCATCCAGGCGCCACATGGCTATATTTAAGAGATTACTCCCTGTGTTTTCTTCTGGAAGTTTTATGGCTTTAGGTCTCACACTTAGGTCTTTAATCCATTTTGAGTTCATTTTTGTATGCGGTGTAAGAAGGTGGTCCAGTTTCATCCTTTTTTTTTTTTTTTTAAGATTTTATTTATTAGAGAAATGGAGAGGGAGCACAAGCAGGCAGAGGGAGAGGGAGAAGCAGCCTCTCCACTGAGCAGGGAGCCCGAGGCAGGACTTGATCCCAGGAGCCCGGAATCCTGACCCGAGCTGAAGGCAGCTGCTTAACCGACGGAGCCACCCAGGCACCCCCAGTTTCATCCTTTTGCATGTGTGTGTCCAGTTTTCCCAGCACCATTTATTGAAGAGACTGTCTTTCCCCGGTTGTGTATTCTTGTCTCCTTTGTTAACAATTAGTTGGCTATAAAATCATGCATTTATTTCTAGGGTTTCTATTCTGTTCCATTGATCTATATATCTATCTTTATGCCATACCAGACTGTTTCAATTATTATAGCATTGTAGTGTATCTTTAAATCTGAGATTGTGCTATTTCCAGTTTTGTTCTTTCTCAAAGACTGCTTTGGCTACTTGGGGTCTTTGTGGTTCCATACAAATTTCAGTATTTTTTGCTCTAGTTCTGTGAAGAATGCTATTGGTATTTTGGTAGAAACTGCATTGAATCTGTAGATTGCTTTGTGATTTCATTCTGTAATGTTGATCTTCAATTCAGCGATAGGTTGGATTCAGGTAGCACATGGAAACTTGAGGCAACCTAAACATAAAAGTGGGTTTTTAATCAGACTACAGGGGCATTTCATGGCTCCTGAAGGCCGGCATGCAGGCAAATCCAAGAACAGTGACCAGGAAGCCATCAGGAACCCATTCTGTCCTCTCTTGACCTCATTTCTGTATTCCTCTTTGCAGACTGGCTTGCTCTCTACCATGTGGCTCAGAGTCTACTCCACTCTCTCAGGATAGGGAGTCCATTTGGCCCAGCTTCAGGTCAGGGCTCCAACCACATTCACTTAACCACTGGGGGTCAGGGTTAAGCAGTATAAAACATGCCTGGGGATTGGGGCCACTTCCAGAGAAACACAGGGTGGCTTGTGATCTGCTTACATATCCCGAAAGGTGGTCACTGTTATACCCCAATCCATCTTCCATTCCTGGTAAGTATTATTTTGTGATACCATTTTCTGACTTGAAACTTTTAGTGGTACTTTGTGCATATTGTGAATTTTTGTTTTCTCAATTTGTAGCTGTACTCTTCAGCACTTGTGGAATGTGAGGATACTGATCCATGTAATAAAGACAGAAATTTTGATGTGGAATCAGTAAAGAAAGAAATCCATAGAGGAAGGAAGTTGGTAAGTATAAATGATTTTATTAGTCATATGAGATAAACAGATCTTGAAGGGGATATTTCCAAAACAAAGTCTATTTGATTGATAAACCAGGGATAGAGACACATCTTGGAGAGCTGAAAGACATAGGACCTGTATTGGAAACTTAAATTCAACTGAACAATTAATATTTTAAAATGAGCTACAACATACTTCATCAGCAGAATTGATATGCATTAGAATGCTTTTGGGCTGTAAGTAGAAGGACCCTCAACTCAAACTGGCTTTAACAAAAAGGATGCTTATTTTCTTACTTAGCCAGAGGGAAAAGTGGCTTCAGAGTTGGTCGATTTAGTGGCTTAGTGGTGTCATCAAGAGCCCATCCTCCTTTCTGTCATCCTGTCCACAACATCAGTTGGTCCTGTTGTGGTCATAGGGTGGTCACAGACAGCTCCTGAAGTGTCCGTCTTTCTTATTCCTATCTGGTAAAAGAAAAAGTTCATCCCAGGCACCTGGGTGGCTCAGTTGGTTAAGTGTCTGCCTTTCGGCTCAGGTCATGATCCCCAGGTCCTGGGATTGAGCTCTGAATTGGGCTCCCTGCCCAGTGGGGAGTCTGCTTCTCCTTCTGCCCCTCACCCCACTCTTGTACTCTCTTGCGCTCTCTCTCTCTCTCTCTCTCTCAAATAAATAATTAAATAAATAAAATCTTAAAAAAAAAAGTAAAAGTTCATCCCCAAGCATTGAATAAGAGCCCTTCTGAAAATTAAATGAGGCCACGCCTGCTCTAGTTGCTAGAAGTGGCCATAATTAATCAGGATCAACCCCCTTGGACCTGGGTCAGCTCCCCTTGGGAAAACAGAGTGTAGAGTAGTTACCCTGTTGGTTCTGTGACAGTAGACTTCCTCTAGGAAAAGCCCTTCATGGCTTAGCAAGTGGTAGAGCAGGTGTGAGCACATAATGCCCACCACCACAGTACAGTTTATGATCCGGAACAAACATTTCCTTAGTCTTTACAAGGCATACACCTATATGAGGGCAGTGTCTGCACAACCTGATGTACTTTGAGAAGGGTTAGCACAGTTCACTCAAGCAATCAAGCACCTTAGTGCAGGTGGGGCCCAGGAAGCCTTCCTAGCTGGGAAGGAGTGAGGGTAATGAAGATGGGAAAGGAAGAATTCCAGGGAAAGGGAACAGGATGTGCAAAAGTTGGGAAGGCAAGAAAGAGTTGGCATGTGCCTAAAACTGTAAGCATATGACTGTGGCACCCTCTTTACTGACTCCATGGAATTCCACGGGATAGACCAGAATGCATGAAACCATTCCCTTGTTGCTGGATAATGAGTCGACTCTGGTTTTTCACTATAATCAACTAATGCTGCAGTAAACATCTTTCTACACATATCCTGTGTACTTGTTTGAACAGTGCTGTACACCGTATTCCTAGAAGTGAAATGGCTGAGTCAGAGAGAATTCCCTTTAATAATTTTGAAACATGCAGGGTACCTGGGTGGTTTAGTCGGTTATGCATCTGCCTTCAGCTCAGATCATTATCCCAGTGTCCTGGGATTGAGCCCTGCACAGGCTTCCTGCTCAGCAGGGAGCCTGCTTCCCCCTCTCCTGCTCCCCCTGCTTGTGCACGCTCTCACCCTCTGTCTCTGTCAAATAAATAAATAAAATCTTTTAAAAACAATAATAATTTTGAAACATACTAATAAACTGTAACCCAGAAAGGTTGTATCATTTTTTACTTATGTGGATGAAAGAACACTTTCCTAGCCCTTAACAAAAATGAGTATCACGAATCTTGTTACTTCTTGCATCTGACAGGAAGTGTTACCTTGCATTTCCCTCATCACTAGAGAGAGGCTGAATGGTAGTTCTCCTTAGGCATCTGCCTCCCTCCCAGCACCTCCAGACCCAGCAGTTCTTTCGTGGTCCCTCTACAGTCAGTGACCCCACCTCACAGCCACTGTCCTGCAAACAGCCTGGACTCCCTCTCCCCACCACCCCGACACATGTTTCCTTACTCACCTAGCAAACCGCCCCCCGCCCCCGCCACCTGCCTGTTGTCTGCATATGCTGAGTAGTACTAGCACTTGAACAGTTGAACAACTGAACAAAACCCCACAAATGTGTTGATTAATCTCAGATTCATAGCCACAAACCTCAAAAGGAACCTTAACATGTCACCCTCCACCCTCTACCTTTACTGTTTAGTATCCTCTCATTTCTTTTAAAACCTCTCCCCACCCCAACTGCTCATCCCCAAATTGATGACTATGCCTTATTTTTTTTATAGACTTTATTTTTTTAGAGCAGTTTTAGGTTCACAGAACAGTTGAGGGGAAAGTACAAAGACTTCCCCTATACTTCCCACCCCCACACATACACAACTTTCTTTTTATCAACATCCCCCTCTAGTGTGGTGCATTGTTACAACTGACGAACCTACATGGACACAACATCAAAACACCCAAAGTCCATAGTTTACATTAGGGTTCACCTTAGTGGTATACATATCTTTGTCTGATTTTTTATTGAGAAATGGGAGCCATTAGCCAGGAACTCCTACTATCCAAACCGCTGCCCATTCACCTTTGTCCCCAGACTCTGAGACCTCCCGCTTGTCAAAGTAACCCGCCACTTACACTTTAGAGTCATCACCTGCCCCTCCTTAAGGATTAGCCTCTTGCATTTCCCTTCATACCATTCACATTAGTATCCCCCTTTGTACTAGATTATTTCCTTCAGCATATATCCATGATCAACTGATAATGTCATCTTAAATCCTCCTCTGTATACAAAAAACCTGTTCAACTACAATGTCACTTCTGTCTTTAGCTGACCTTTTAGCAGGATTCATCACATAGTTGTCCGTGCCCTTCATCTTGAAACACTTTCTTCCTCTGACTTCCTGCACACACTCTACTACTATGTCTCTCACCTTTCTGGCTGCTTCGTCCCAGACACCTTAGCTGTCTTTCCTTCTCTTCTGAACCTCTAAAGTGTGCAGTCCCCATAGCTCTCCTGGGCTCCTGCCTCCATCTGAATATCTTTCCTGTGTGACCTCTTCCAGTTCCCTTGGCTTCAAGTCTGTACTTAACGCCAGGGACTCTATACCTCCATTCATGATAACCAACCTAACGTATCTACCCGAACATCTAATAGAAGCTCCTATTAAACTGGCCAGTGAACACAGTCCCAGCCCCTGCACACACACACACACACACACACACACACTCCATCCAAACCTTTTAAATCCTCACCTCAGTGAACTGTTCACCATTCATCCATCATCATCTTCTCATAAACGTCCCAGCCCAGCATCCAGCCTGCAGACTCTCTATCCTCCCCTTCTCTCTGTCACTAACCCCCTGTAGTAAAGTCATGGGTCTCCCTCAAACACTTGCTAAACATCACTGATCTTTGTTCTGCATGCTCTCCTGCCCATCCCTACCCCAGCCTATGCTCCACACAGCCACAATAGTATCTTTAAAATACTGATCACGTGGGACCCCCTGGGTGGCTCAGTTCATTGAGCATCTGATTCTTGATTTCAGTTCAGGTCATGATCTCAGGGTCATGAGACCGAGCTCTGTGCTGGGCTCTGTGCTCTGCATTCAACATTGAATGTGCTTGGGATTCTTTCCTTCTCCTTCCCCCTCTCCCCCTCCCTCAGCATGTTCTCTCTCTCTCTCAGTAAAGAAAAAGAAAAGAAAAGAAAAGAAAGAAAGAAAGTCTTTTTTAAAAAATAAAATAAAAATAAAATTTTTAAAAACTGATCATTTTTTGTTCCCATTGTATGAAGACAAAACCCCAATACCTTACCCTGGTTTGTAACCCCTTACATGACCCAGCCCTTACTTACCCTTTGGATCTTACCTCTGACTCTTCCCTTACCCTCCTCTTCACTCCAGCATCAGCCCCCCCTGTATGGGGTGGTAAATGTTGATGTCGGTAGTCTTATTCCTATAAGTACTAGAGCTGTTCTTATTTATTTATGTTAAAATTGAAATTTAAGTTCATTAAAAGATATCATTAAAGAGAGTAAAGAAACAAAACACAGTTTGGGAAAAGATACTTACAACACACGTATTGTTATGTTTTTAAGTTTGCTTTATGTGACCTTGGTTTTCTCTCTCCACTAGAATGTTAACTTCGCAAGGACGGGTGACTTGTCCCCTGCTGTTTCCCTCTACCCCAGAACAGTGCCTGCCACATCACAGTTACTCAGTAGTCTTTAAGTGAATGAAATTTTATTAACCATTTGTGTTTCTTCTGTAATTTGCCTTTTCTCATTTTTCTCTGAGTTTATCGGTCTTAACCCTTTATCAAATATGCAGCAAACATTTCTTTCTTTATTGATACAGTTGACATACAGTATTAGTTTCAGGCATACAACACAGTGATCTGACATGTATCTACATTATGAAATGATCAACACAATAAGCCCAATTACCATCTGTCACCATATTCCAGTATCATTGACTGTATTCTCTGTGCTCTGCATTATATCCCTGTGATTTGTATTTTTAGTAACTGAAAGTTTGTACCTCTTAACCCCTTCACCCCACCAGTTCTTTATATTAATGAGTCTGTTTCTGTTTTCAAAAATTTTGGCTTTTTGGTAGCTGTCACCATAAAAATGGAAGTTTAAATTTTTTATGTAGTCATATCTATCAGTCTTTTTCTCTGTGGCTTCTGAGTTTCCTTCCTTGCCTAGTCTTCCTGACCTTAACCTCATACATTTTTATTAACTTTAAAACTTGTCTCTCAGAGCCTTAATCCATGTGGAATTTATTTGGGAAAATATTATAAGGTAGGGATGTAACTTTATTTTTTTTCTACACATAAAGCCAGATGCCCCCCCCAAATTAAATCTTTCTTTGTGCTGTGATTTGAAGTTCCACCTTTAGTGTAATCTAATTTCTTACCATATTTGAATTTTCTTTATTTGTATGGTTGCTTGTGCTGACTTTGGGATATTGTTTGAGCTATTTCCTGTTTTGCAAAGTGGTTTCATTGTGCTTCCCCTTCATTCAGACAAAGCCTGAATCAAATCAAATCAACCTTGGGCATGGCTTGGGACACCCCCCCCCCCCGCCCTCGCCAAACCAGTTAGATTGCTGTGGCCACATACTGTCCTAGCCATGTCTACACCACCTTCAATATATAAAATGCCAGATCAACTGACTAATATATAAAAGAGATCAAATAAATTGAACTTGGAAAAAATTTGCTACTCAGGGTTTTTTTTTTTTTAATTTTAAGTTTTTGGCCCCACTACATAGACTCCAGAGAGGTTTCACTTATTTATCTCACCTTGTCCTCAGTAGAAACTATGAGACAGGCAGTGTCCTCCCCAGGGAAGGATCTGGGTCTAAGAGAGGGAAAGACTGCTGGCTCACACAGCTCTCCGAGGCACCATCAGGAGGCACCCTCGCCATGGGCCCCAGTGTCCCTAACAGGACCCTTTGCCTAGTCAGGACAAATCTTTTTGTAGAAATCTCCTGTAAAAAGAGAAAGGTTTTATTTGTTTGTTTTAAAACAAAAGGGTTTTCTGCTTTTAATCAGATCATTACAGGTCAGTGCCAACCAAGTACTTTACTTAGCTGAGTTTTACTGAAATCTCAAAATGAGCAGCTAGATGTTAATACCTAACATTTGTTGCTGAGGACATTAGGGCTGCTGACTTAAAAATAACATTTATTAACATCTTTAACTTTAAATGTTAACAGAAATTAAACAGGTGCTTACTTAGTAAAAATTTATTCTTCTGTAGAAATGTGCATTTTGTAGAAAAGGAGGAGCCACCGTGGGATGTGATTTAAAAGCCTGTAACAAGAGTTACCACTTTTTCTGTGCCAAGAAGGACAACGCAGTTCTACAAACTGATAAATCTCGAGGAATTTTTAAGTATGTATAATTAAACAGTTCTAAAGCTACACTTGGGGGAACGGAATAAGGAATGGTTAGATTAAGACAAAGTTGTTTTTTTTTTTTTTTTAAAGACTTTACCTAGCTATTTGACAGAGTGCACAAGCAGGGGGAGTGGCAGGCAGAGGGAGAGGGAGAAGCAGACTCCCCACCCAGCAGGGAGCCCACTGCGGGACTCAATCCCAGGACCTTGGGATCGTGACCTGAGCGGAAGGCAGACACTTAACGAACTGAACCATCCAGGGGCCCCAAGACAAAGAGATACTTTTTAAAAGATTTTTATTTATTTGAGAGCAAGCAAGCAAAAGAAAGAGAGAAAGGAAGGGAGAAGCAGTCTCCCTGCTAAGCAGGTAGCCTTATGGGGGCTCCATCCCATGACCCTAATATAATGACCTGAGCAGATGTTAAACCAGCTGAGCCACCGGGCACCACAAAGAGATTTTTAAAGATAATTTCATGCAAATGGTTTCCAAGTAAGAACAGGGTTTGGGGGATGCTCAGTTGGGACTCTGACCTCACAATACCTTCCCTCAATATTATAGAAAGAAAATAAGCAGAATTGGTTTTTATTTTAATCTTCCTACATACCTTCTTTCCCAGTAGAAAGCAATGGTTGCCATACTGGCGTGAGTGACCTAATGGGTGTTCACAGGACCTAGAACCAGTTCACTGTTGCTCTCTTCTGCAAACAGGAGCCTTGTTAGCCACAAGTCCCTGGTTTATCCATCTTGTCAGTTGAATGAATGTTTTTTCCCCACCACTCTCACCACTGTCTTACCTATGAAGAGCTTTTAGAAATGATAAACTATGCAGCAAATATAGTAATCAGTCATTAAGTTCTTGAACAAATTAGTCCTGTTTCAGTTGCCTTGGGCTTTTAAATCTTACTTCCCTTCTTTCAGTAATTCTTTAATGTTAATTTTGACCCAGTAAGGCATATTTCAAGTCCAATAGGATTGTATTTGTTCTGTCCAGGAAGGAACTTGATCTTCCTTCTGATGAAAGATTGCAGTTCAGTTAAATAATTAGACAATTTAGATGAATCAATAAGCCAGTTGTTAACTGAATTGTTTTAGGTCATGTTCGGTTTTTTGGTATGTGGATGCAGTCTAAAACATGTCATATAGGGGCACCTAGGTGGCTCAGTTGGTTGAGTGTCTGCCTTCGGCTCAGATCATGATCTCAGGGTCCTGGAATCAAGTCCCACATTGGGGACTTAGTGGGCAGCTTGCTTAGTGGGCAGCTTGCTTTTCCCTCATCCTCTCCCCAACTTGTGCTCTCTCACTCTTGTCAAATAAAAAAATAAATCTTTTTAAAAAAAAAGTCATATGAAAAGATATCTAGAAGAAGTTTTAACCTTTTTTAAAGTTATGAAATGAAATAAAAAATTAAATGATGGTCTGAAGTTGAAAAGCCAGGCAGATGCTTCTCACTTCTTTGGGGCATGTGCATATACTCTGATGGAGTATTTTAAATTTCAGTGAAATAATTTCATTCACAATATTCTGAATGAGAGCATTATCTTTTTAATAACGATTTTTGTGAGAGTCTAAGTATTTTAAAATTGGATTTGGAGGCTAGATTTTTCCCTTTGGGCACACACCCCCCGTTTCATCAGTGTTTCAGGTACTAACGTCGCTGTTTTATTTTATCTAATAATCACTCTTTGTGCCAAAAATACTTTGAAGTACTTACAAATGTTAACCCATGTAATCCTCATAACAGTCCAGTGAGGTAGATATTATTATCCCTGCTTTACAGATGCAGACACCGAGGTCCTATGAGACTTAGTCATTTGTCCCCAGGTCACAGCTGATGAGTGGCTGAGCTGGCCTTTAGGGCTCTGGAGTTCTTGCTTTTCACCACCATATCCTCTTCAGGCTTAGGGGCCGATAGTGTATTCTTTTTTTATTTTTTTAAGATTTTTATTTATTTATTTGACAGACAGAGATCACAAGCAGGCAGAGAGGAAGGCAGAGAGAGAGAGGAAGGGAAGCAGGGGGGACGCAGGGCTCAATTCCATGACCCTGGGATCATGACCTGAGCCAAAGTAGGGGCCTATATTCTAAAACAACATGGGCAAGCCTATTATTAAAAGGGATTTGTTAAATAATTTTACATGATTTTGAGCAAATTCCATAGGTATTTTATTGCTTCAGACTAGAAAGTAAAGTGTAAATCATGTTACTTCTATATCATACTTTTTATATTTGATTTGCTTAGAAACTCAGATTATATTATTTTTTTAAGCGTCTCAGAGAGTTCATTTTATTATGATTTCCATAGTGACCTCAAACACCCAGTAGACACACTATTAGGTAAGCTACAAGACTGAGCAAAAAGGAGTCAATTCCCACTATATCTTAAAATTGTAAGCATATTGGTCTTGTAGAACCAATGAATGGAGACTCAATGAAATAATCATTTTTGTCATTATCAAGTATCAGGTGAACTTTGATGCACTTTTTAATTGAATTTAAATATTCAGTTGTTAGAGTGCCTATCATACACAAGATATCTTGCTAAGTGCAGTAAGAATATAAAGAGGAACAGGACATGGGCTAATCTCAGAGAACCTAGTACCTTGTGGAAGGACAAGAGAGACCAGAACCAACAGAGGCATGTGGCACGATGGGAGCAGGAGGGGATTTGCATGAAACTGGCTTGGCCTTGAGTTGATGATTGTTGAAACTGAGTGATGGGTAGGGAGCCATGGGGCTCATCATCTCTCCTCCACTTTTACAAATATTCAAAATTTTCCATAATAAAAAAAAAAAAATAATAAGTGCCTGGCAGACAAAAGTGTTCAGATACTGGAATCCAAAGGGTGAGATTAATTTTGCTTGGGGCAGGGATGGGTTGCCAGGAAGATTACATGTAAGAGGTAGAAACTGAAGAATTCATACGGTTCCCATAGGCAAGAGGGATCCTGTCTTCTGAAGCTCAGCACCATAAGGAAAGGAAGGGAGACATAGCTGGGGCTGAGGAGGATAGAGCCTGGGGAAGAAATGGGACCTAAGCAGCTCCTCAAAATTAACTCCATTTCTTCTTCATGGCCTGCTGTGCTGCTTGCTTTCCTTCCCTGCCCTTGATCCATTGTAGATGCATGCAATTTAGCTCTAAAGTCTGGGGGAGATAGCTCCTGAGTTAGAAAACTACTTTCCCCAAAATTCATGCATGCAGTTTTGTACTATTTATTGTTGAAGATCAGTAGAACTTTGTGTAGTCAGATGAAAATATGCCTTAGATGTTGGATCTTTAGATATCTTTTTTTATAGAGTAAAATCCCACTGACCACTATATATGAGTTACTTACCATTGTTCAAAATGTTTCACACACACTCCTTCTGAGAACATACCAGTTTGAGGGCTCGGAGCACAAAAGACATCTGAGAGAGGCTCTGTCCGCATTTGATGAGGGTGACTTACACAGCTTTGGACAGCATTTTTCTTTCACAGATATTTAGGGTAAAGCCATCATGAAAAATAGGTTCATTTTTAAGTCATAAGAAAATAGGCATAATAGTTAAAATGTAAGTAAAAATACTTAACAGTTCTTTGAAATTGCATGTTTCAGAGTGTTTTGCAAACAACATGCTTCACTGAACAACACTCATATTGGTAAGTCACTAAAATTTACTACTATGGGTTTAAAGAAAGGTATACATTTAGGTAAGACATGGAATATCCTGATTTGATTTACTGGCCTCCCTGACTTAATACAAATTTTTGAGTTAAATTTTTATATATTTACAAAATTGCCACTTTCTTTGTGCAGTGTGCAGTATAATGGACTAATTTTTCTTCTTTGCAAACTAGACCAACTCCCAGGAAATTCTCCGGAAGGAATCTTCCCTGCTCACTACAATCAGAGGGCCAAACGAGGACGTGGTAAAAACTTTGACTTTTGTGACTTCTTCTCTTCTAAAAGAATATCAGAATTTCCAGTACATAAAATTGATAAATTGCTGCATATTCCCTAAAATTCCCTTCTTAAGAATACATGATTAGCATTTCAGTTATAATTAAGGAAAACTGGGCCCTGGCTAACTGGAGTTACAGGATGTACATTCACTCATGAATGGCCTCTGTGTGCTGCATGAATAGCTAGTGTCTCACCAGCACTAAATCTGGAATCTTACTGTGGGCCAGAGACAGAACCTCTTTGGAAAAGACTTAGTTCTGTGTCATGCCAACTGCATTTTTTAGTGGTAAACAATACTCTCTAAACACTATTGTTACCTTCATTTTTCAGTCAGTACACTTTTATCAGAAATTATTATAAAAAATATAGCTTCAACCAGTGTTTACTGATAGGGAAAGGTAACAATAACTTAGTTTTATTTAATTTTTTTTAAGAGAGTACACATGAGCTGGAAGGGAGGGGCAGAGGGGGACAGAGAATCTAAAGCAGGTGCTACACTCGTCATGAAGCCGGACACAGGGCTCAGTCTCATGATCCAAGCCAGGAGTCAGATGCTCAACTGACTGAGCTACGCAGGTGCCCCAATATTTTAAACTTAAAAAAAAATTTTTAATCGTTTTTTTAAAAGCAGATTATAACACAGTTATGAATCCTCTCCCCAGAAGAAACTCAGTTTAACATTTTAAACTCAGTTTCATTTGAATACTTATACAGATTTCCTGTAAAAACATACCTACTACTGTATTTTGTTTTCGCTCAGACATTCTTCCTTATCTGTACAAATGGATCTACCTCATTTTTGAAAGGCACATAATACCCCATTGTGTTATTCAGTTGTGTAGCTGAATTACAACTGAACTAGTCTCTGCATGATGGACACTGAGGTTATTTCTGTTTTTGTTTCTATCACACTGAATAGTGTCGCTAGCATTTTTCTCATCTTTGTGCCTTTATGCAGCTGTGCCATTTGGAAAACTTCGTGTAGATTGCTGGGTCAAAAAGTATAAACAATGAAACTGTGATAACTGGCTAATTCGCTTCCAAAGAGGTCACCCCACCGTACGCAATTATTCCAATCCTTGCAAACGTTATATATTAAACGACTTCATCTTTGTCAGTTTGATAGGTAGAAAATTATTATTTTGCATATCTTTATTTATGAGTAAAATTGAGTGTATTCCCCTTTTGATCAGTGTATCTGTTTTCCTGTGACACAGTCTGTTTTTCTATTTAATGAACTCTTCCTAGAGGGTTCCCCATCTGCTTATTTTTCTACTCGTCTTTTTTATATTGATTTATAAAATTTTTATATTGAAAATTGGTGCTTTATCGTAAGTGTTGCAAACATTTAGTGTAAGTTTGTTGTATCTTTTGACTTTGTAATAACTTTTAGCATAGAAGAGTTTTCTATTTTACATAGTCAAGCATCAGTCTTTTCCTCTATGGATTCTGGTTTCTACATGATTTATATTTTCAACTGATTTTTCAGGAGTGAAAAGAAAAAGAGGAAGGAAGAAACGTCTCCCAACAGGCATTCATGTACAGGTAATTTGACTTCATTTTACTATAGCTTTCAGTTTCTTCACACAGTTTCTTCCTTATTTTAAACATTCACATATCTGGTAAAATTGTAACAGAACCATAATGAGATGAATATAAAGCTGGATGTGTTGGGTATCCCACCACATGACCTTCAGGAGGCGACAGTCCATGGCTCCGATAACACATGCACCATACATCAGTGAATGTGTCGGAGCCCACGGTGTGCTTACGGCCTTCAGAGGGGCAGAGCTGCAGTAAAGCTTCCTTACCCAACCAAGTATCTCTCAGCTGCGTGATGCACACTTTGACCTAATCCGTAATTTTCATAGTTTTCCGTATTACTGTTTTGTGCAAAGTGAATGAGATGTTTTGGGGATTGGAGACCACTTTTTAAACATATACTCATATAAGCTAAATTAAAAGAGCCAGCAACCTTCACCTCTTACTGTTTATACAAGAGGAGTTTGCCATGCCTCTTGATGTTTTGCTACACAAAAATGATTTTATGTTTACATGTAAACTACCAACGAATATGGGGCATGATTTTCACCACAGGCATATCATTGAATTGTCTGTAACAAAAGACTGGTTTTCATGTTACACAGTATTAAATGTCAACAGTAAATCAGTGTAATCTTGATTTTTCTCTCCCTCTAGCCACCTGAAAAGGAGGAGGATGGCAGACACACAGGTTTGCTATAAATTTTGTATCAAATATGACCTACAGTACTTACAAACATAACTCATTTATTTCAAAGCTAGTATCCCACTTAATTCGTCTAGACTTATAGTAATCATAAGAATAGAAACTTTTTATCGTAACTATCCACTCTATCATAGCCCCAGCTCAAAGTAACTGAGATGGGGATGGTCCACTGTTCTTTGCTATTAAGAAAGGATATACTTCCTGGTCTAGAAGCCAGGGTTACCTGAGCTCAGAATCCAGGCCCCTGCTACCTCTTGTACTGTGACCCCAGAAAGGGGGTCCAGGAAGCTGAAGCCACTCACTGTCTTTTTCTGTCAGGGAAATAGACATTCTATAATGACACACAGTAACTGTGACAGAAAAAAATGATGGGAGCTATTATCTCAAAAATCTGAAGCTAAATTTTAGAAAATCCTCTTGATTCAGATAATTAGGCTAAGCAGAGAAGTTTTTATTTTCACTTTTTGTAACACTGTTTCAATGAGGTATGACAAAGTCACAGTAGAAGATAAAGGTGCTGAGATGCCTGGCTGGCTCGGTTGGTTAAGCAGCAGCCTTTAGCTCAGGTCATGATGCTGGGGTTCTGGGACGGAGTCTTGCACTGGGCTCCTTGCTCAGTAGGGAGCCTGCTTCTCCCTTTGCTTGTGCTCTCTCTGACAAATAAAATCTTTAAAAAGATAAATGTGCTGTATTTATGATCCTACTGACTGTGCTTATCCAGCACCAGGCAAGGTCTGAAGAAATGACCATAAAGGGATTTATGAGAGCTGCCCAAAGATCATTTCCTCCTAAAATGTTTTTCTTATTCTTAGATGCAACTGTGAAGATTGACTTTCTTAAGAAATGTAAGGAAGTGGGGCTTCTTAATGATTTATTTGAAGAAATAGTAGACAAACTTCATTTGATTCAGGAAAGACTCCTGTGTGACACTGCTTCTGATTCAGGTACCGAAATAGCCACATTTCTACGTGCAGAGACTTCTTCAAACCTACTTATAAAACAGACCAAACCAAAAGTACACATTTTCTTTCTATGCAATTTCTTTTATCTCATTCTTTAATACAGTTCACTGTTCCAGATCTCTAGTCTTCTGTGTACCAACAGGATGTGGGTAATTCACAAACTCATTAATTCAGGAAACAGCAGGGTGGTGCCCCCGCAAGCTGTGATGGGTTTTGCAGATGCGCATAGCTGAGAGTAACCACTGACAGCTTGGGGACACTCAGAAACACAGGCAGTCACACATCTGCCCCCTTACCGCTTGTTGCTAACATCTGAGAATAGCATCATATTACAGTTTTGATTTGACTCAGATTCTGTTCCTTATGTCTTTTTTGATAATGTCTACTCAAAGCTTATAGAAGAAAAGAATATTTTGTCTGATATCTCACTTAGTTAACGTGACCTTTCAGAAGGAGCTCTTTGGGAAGCTGAAGTTCCATTTGTATATGCAGGTATATAGCCACTTAGCTTTCTTAGACCCTACAGTGAAAGCTTAAAAACCATGATAAATTGCAGTTATTTTACAAGGAAAAACTTGACAGTCTATACTGTAGGCACCAATGTAAGGTATATAATTATTTGAACGGGATTATTTTCTATAGGACAAAACTAAAAAGTGAAATTAAAAGCAAACATCCAAAAATTTATTCATTACATTTTTTCATTCATTTCCTCTTTACCAGAGATGACTACTCAAACATGATCCCCTCAGAATCCCTGGTGGGCTTGTTAGCACACGTGAGTGGGCCTCTCCCTGCAGCTTCTGAGGTGGTAGCAGAGCCACCTCTGCATGTGCATTTCCACCATGTCCCCGGGGAGGACGTTGCGCAGTGCTGGACTGTTCTGTGTACTTCCTTTACCTGGGGCTAGTTTGTAAGGGGTTTCTGCCTACATCAGTTACTAAAATTAAAACTGAAAATGTTTTTCTCTCTACAGACTATGAAGAAATCGGGACTTCACTTTTTGACTGTAAATTGTTTGAAGACACATTTGTCAATTTTCAAGCAGGTAGGTGAATTTTAACCAAGCAGCATGATTTATATATACTGAAGTAATATAATACTATTCAGGTGATAAAAATCATTTTATTTATGTATTTGACAGAGATCACAAGCAGGCAGAGAGGCAGGCAGAGAGAGGAGGAAGCAGGCTCCCTGCTGAGTAGAGAGCCCGATGCAGGGCTCGATCCCAGGACTCTGAGATCATGATGTGAGCCGAAGGCAGCGGCTTAACCCACTGAGCCACCCAGGTGCCCCGATAAAAATCATTTTAGAAGAACGTTCATCATCTTACTAAATGAAAAAAGCCCACCACATTGCAATAGGAGCCCACACACCCACAGAAAATATACCCAAATGGGAACAGTAGTTAGGGGTAGGTAGCTGAACAGTGCTGCATTAGATTTTCCACATTCGTATATGCAATACCTTAGTCATCAGAAAAGACTCAATTTTTTGTTTCTACTCTTTTAAATAATTGCAAAATGGGAGGTCGTTGGGCCCCATGTTCAGGACTCAGCAGGACCTGGGGAGGTGGCAAGGCCATGACCACACTGCTGCTTGACTCCTCCCTCCCTTGATTTGATGTGTACAAATTTTAGTTCTCCCAACATTAATCTTCAGTCTAACTGGGGGAAGAAGGGTTGCAATTCACTGATTCTAAGGACGAGCAAGAAAAAACCAGTTGAGACATTTTTGAAAAAGAAGCAAGCCTGGTGGGGGCAAGGACTTAAGTGGTTGATATTTTATAGAAAGGTTTTGTTGAAATCATATTGTACACCTGAAACTAAGAGGACACTGTATGTAATAATACTTCAACCATTCAGTGAGTAGGTCCTCCCACCTTTAAGATGCTTTCAAAACCAGCTAAATTTCCACTTACGGATGAATATGATCTGACTTCTCTATCAAGCCTCCACAGCTGGACAGGCTGTGCACTGCACATCCTGGCCAGAGTGGGACACAGAACTGAGTGTGAACAGCTCCCCCAAAAGCTGCACAACCACAGCGTCCTACTCCATTCAGATTTTGTAATCAGCCTATCCTTTAACAGTCTCTTGAGAACGTCTGCTCACTGCTAATGTAAGTACCCACATATTTTTTAAAAGCAGCCTTTAAGGGGCACCTGGGTGGCTCAGTGGGTTAAGCCACTGCCTTCGGCTCAGGTCATGATCCCAGGATCCTGAGATCGAGCCCCGCATTGGGCTCTCTGCTCAGCCGGGAGCCTGCTTCCTTCTCTCTCTCTCTGCCTGCTTGTGATCTCTCTCTGCCAAATAAATAAATAAAATCTTTAAAAAAAAAAAAGCAGCCTTTAAGCTCCAGGGTTGGTTCAACATCGACAAATCAGCGTGATACAATACATTAATAAAAGAAATAACAAAAACCATTATGATATTCTCAATAGATGCTGAAAAAGCATTTGACAAAGTACAGCATCCTGTCTTGATCCAACCTCTTCACAGTGTAGGGATAGAGGGTACATACCTCAATATCATCAAAGCCATCTATGAAAAACCCACAGTGAATATAATTCTCAATGGGGAAAAACTGAGAGCTTCTCCCTTAAGGTCAGGAGAACAGCAGGACTGCCCACCATCACCACTGCTATTCAACATAGTACTAGAGTCCTAGCCTCAGCAATCAGACAACAAAAAGAAATAAAAGGCACCCAGACTGGCAAAGAAGTCAAACCCTCACTCTTTTCAGATGATATGATATGTTATGTGGAAAACCCAAAAGACTCCACTCCAAATCTGCTAGAACTCATACAGGGGAGTTCAGTTAAGTATCAGGATATAAAATCAATGCACAGAAATCAGTTGCATTTCTATACATCAACAACAAGACAGAAGAAGGAGAAATTAAGGAGTTGATCCCATTTACAATGGCACCCAAAACCATACGACACCTAGGAATAAATCTAACCAAAGAGGCAAGCATATGTACTCAGAAAACTATAAAGAAATTGAGGAAGACACAAAGTACTGGAAAAACATTCCATGCTCGTGGATTGGAAGAACAAATACTGTGAAAATATCTATGCTCCCTAGAGCAATCTGCACATTTAATGTAATCCCTATCAAAATACTATCAACTTTTTTCAAAGGAATGGAACAAATAATCCTAAAATTTATATGGAACCAGAAAAGATCCCAAATAGCCAGAAGAATGTTGAAAAAGAAAAAGCTGGTGGCATAACAATTCCAGACTTCAAGCTCTATTACAAAGCTATAATCATCAAGACAGTATGATACTGGCACAAAAACCGACCCATAGATCAATGAAACAGAATAGAGAGCCCAGAAATGGACCCTCAACTCTATGGTCAACTAATCTTCAACAAAGCAGGAAAGAATGTCCAATGGGAAAAAGTATCTTCAAAAAATGGTATTGGGAAAACTGGCCAGCCACATGCAGAAGAATGAAACTGAACCATTTCCTTACACCACACACAAAAATAGACTCAAAATGTATGAAAGACCTCAATGTGAGACAGGAATCCCATCAGAATCCTTGAGGAGAACACAGGCAGCAACCTCTTCAACCTCAGTTGCAGCAACTTCTTCCTAGAAACATCACCAGAGGCAAGGGAAGCAAGGGCAAATATAAATCATTGGGACTTCATCAAAATAACAAGCTTCTGCACAGCAAAGGAAAGTCAACAAAACCAAAAGACAACCAACAGAATAGGAGAAGATATTTGCAAATAACATATCAGATAAAGGGCTAGTGTCCAAAATCTATAAAGAACTTATCAAACTCAACACCCAAAGAACAAATAATCCAATCAAGAAATGGGCAGAGGACATGAACAGACGTTTTTGCAAAGAAGACATCCAGATGGCCAACAGACACATGAAAAAGTGCTCAATATCACTTGGCATCAGGAAAATAAAAATCAAACCACAGTGAGATACCACCTCATACCAGTCAGAATGGCTAAAATTAATGACAGATCAGGAAATGACGGATGTTGGAGAGGATGCAGAGAAGGGGGAATCCTCTTACACTGTTGGTGGGAATGCAAGCTGGTATAGCCACTCTGGAAAACAGCATGGAGGTTCCTCAAGATGTTGAAAATAGAGCTATCCTATGACCCAGCAATAGCACTACTGCGTATTTACCCTAAAGATACAAATGTAGTGAACTAAAGGGGCATGTGCACTTGAATGTTTATAGCAGCAATGTCCACAATAGCCAAACTATGGAAAGAGCCTAGATGTCTAGAAAGAGTGGATAAAGAAGATGTGGTGTATATATAAAATGGAATACTGCGCAGTCATCAAAAAAAAGAAATCTTCCATTTGCAACCATGCGGATGGAGCTAGAGGGTATTATGCTTAGCGAAGTAAGTCAATCAGAGAAAGACAATTACCATATGCTCTCTCTGATAGGCGCAATTTGAGAGGCAGGGTGGGGGATTGTGGGGGGAAGGGAGGGGGAAAAAAAATAAGATGGCACCAGGGAGGGAAACAAACTGGAAGAGACACTTAATCTCAGGAAACAAACTGAGGGGGGTGAGAGGGATAGGGTGGCTGGGTGACGGACATTGGGGAGGTTAAGTGCTATGGTGAGTGCTATGAATTGTGTAAGCCTGATAATTCACAGACCTGTACCCCTGAAACAAATACATTACATGTTTTTAAAAAAAAAAAAAAAAAGAAAGAAAAAGAAAAAAAGCAACCTTTAAAATCTTTTTCTAAAAAGCCTTATTTTGTAGGGGACTTTCATCTCTGTTACTTTTCTTTCACATATACACGTTTCCACTACATTTATGGGTTAGTTGGGAGGATATACATTACAGTGTAGTACTTGGGGGGAGTGGGACACCAGGAGGAGACACTATTTGGAACTGCATTAGAACCAACTTTTAAAAGACCTAACTTGACATCCGTACTGATACAGACTCTCTTACTTAGTTTAATGTTGCTCAGTTCTAACGTTCCAGACAGTTAACTACAGGTATTCTAAAGAAAGCTTATATGTGTGTTTTGATATTCTTCAGCCTTGAAGTTTTCAAAAAATGACACTGTCACTGAGTAATACTCTTATTTACAAAGCCTAATTAAAGTATCTTCTTCCTAAGTTTCCACCGTAAAGGCCTTCCTATTTCTAAATAAAACCAAAAGCTTTTATGTAACATTAAAAATTGGATGCATTTTTATGAAAGACTTGCCCTTATCTTGATATTCTCATCATGTGCTCTTTCCACTTATTATCTCTCAACAAATGGGTAATGTGTAGCATGAAAGTTTATACAGTTTCTGCTTCTGAGTTCTCAAATACATACAAAGGGGACTCAAGCTCTAAAGATGTACTGACTGGCTTTATGTGATAAAAACTAGAATTCTGTCCAGAATTTGAAAAGGAAGCAAAGGTATAAAAGAACCAGTTCCTGGGGCGCCTGCGTGGCTCAGTGGGTTAAGCCGCTGCCTTTGGCTCAGGTCATGATCTCAGGGTCCTGGGATCGAGTCCTGCATCGGGCTCTCTGCTCTGCAGGGAGCCTGCTTCCTCCTCTCTCTCTCTGCCTGCCTGTCTGCCTGCTTGTGATCTCTGTCTGTCAAATAAATAAATAAAATCTTAAAAAAAAAAAAAAAAAAAAAAGAACCAGTTCCTGCTCACAAGGCCCTAGATTCTTTTCATTTGGGGCACAAAGTGTGTATTATTTCACTTGCAAGTGAAAGAGGCTAAAAACTGTACATTATTTATAAAACAGTATACTAACCTGAAATTTTTTTTTTTATCATAGCAATACAGAAAAAAATCCATCAATATGAAGAAAGGCAGCAGCAACTGAAGGAAGAGGTTGAGGTACTTCAGGACTTAAACCGAACCATGTACCTTCTTCAAGAAGATAGAGACGTGAAGTCAAGTTCTACTTCAGTATCTTCTGTGTCTTCTAAGGATTACCATTCCCTAAACCAGGAATGAGGCTCAGTTGCAAGCAGGCTGCACACTGAAGGCCTGACCTGTGGAAGCCACACATCTTTAGAACTAGGCCTCTCTTGTCTCTCTTCAGTCCTCATGAACTCTTACCTGTCCTTGCTGATCAACATTTCATTTGATCCTGCCCCTTATCATCTCACTTCTGCTCTCCAGTAAAATGTTTCTGAGATTCTGCTTGAGTAAACTGGATCATACCTCCCATCTCCCTCCCTCTGCACTGAAAATCCTCTGGCAGCTTCGTGCTGGTGTAGCCTCACCCCCCTCAACCCCCCCCCCCCGTTCCCCCACTCCAGTGATCAACGTTGATTCTAGTAACACACAAGGTGCTCCTGGAATATAGGCCCCCCAGGGCTTTTGCTCATCTTGCTGTGAAGCCTTAACTGCTTTTACCTTTCTCTGCCTGCTTCTCCTGCAGATCTCATTATACCATTATACCATTCCATTGGAGTACTTTTCTTTCCCATCACTTCCCAGTGTAACCCACTGTATCTTCTATCACTCCGTTATCGTACTCTGAGGGCAAAAACTCACTATTCCTGTGTGTTATTCCCAATACATTCCCAGCACCTAGCATGGTCAATAAATGTTGAATAAATGCATAAACTGTTCTTTTCCTTTGAGACTAGTTCCAGCTTATAATGACAGATAAAATAAATTTGAATATTTTTACTCCATTTGTATCAAATTTACTGCTCATTACAAAGTCTGCTTTTTAAATTTATTTTCAGCCACTATCACTACATAGGCATATATCATCTTCAAAATAAACATTTAAATTTATAACAATGCTTTGAACATCAGTGGAAATATGCAAGAATAAAAAACCAGGGGTACCAGGGTGGCTCAATTAGTTAAGCAGCCGACTCCTGGTTTTAGCTTGGGTCATGTCGTCAGAGTTGTGAGATGGAGCCCCACATCATGCAGAGTCTACTTGTCCCTCTCCCCGCTCTCTCTCTAAAATAAACAAAATCTTAAAATTTTTTTCTCAACTTAACAATATACAATTGGATTTTTATGTACAACCACCATGTGCGATCTCTGAAAACCTCACATTCACATTTCTGATTTACCACAGTACTCTAAGATTCACAATAATGCTATATTTCGGTGTCTAGACTGTAACAGTACTTCAAAAATACCCACTGAAGGAATATGGTAGAGGTGAAAAAGAACATGCCCATTCCTGTTTTAATGGCAACCTAGCTGAAATCATAATGACCGGAGGGACAAAATCTCAACCTAGTGGCTTCCAAATTCAGCTGCATATCAGAATTACCTGGGCATTTAAGAAACTACAGGATGGCCCGGAAGATGGTGAGTAGAAAAGATCCCAAACTCACCTCCTTCCCCTGCAGTGAGGCAAAAACTACACCTACTGTAACCCACTCTGACAACCACCTGAAGACCGGCAGAACAGGCCTTCCACAGCTAGACCTGGAGAGAAGGCCACATGAGGAGGGGTACAGACACAATCGGGAACTAAACCCCACGTGGGACTCTCCACAAATGGTAGGGACATCGTGGGCACAAAGGAGTGGGTTTACCCTACACTGGGTATCCTGGCCCCTGGGGAGGGATCCATGTTGTGAAGGCAGGTTCCTAAAACATCTGGCTTTGAAATCATCAGGACTTCATTCTGGGAATTTTAAAAACCAGTGGGGCTGACTCGGGTAGCTAAAGAGCTATAGGAAATGAGGTCTTGGCCCTTAAATAGCCAGCATGCTAAATAATGGCTGAAGGCAGAGCAGGTGCAGGAGTTTGAAAAGTGCTTGGCATACACAGGTAAAGATTTACTGACTGACTTCAGGATGTATGCCAGAGGGGCAGGGATCTGCAGACCTTTGTTCTCTGGAAGGAAAGTGTTGGCCACCTATTTTTCTTGCCTCCCACTCTGGCTCTCTAGGGAGCCATTTCTGACACTCTTCATCTACCTTGCTAGCTCCATGTTTTTGCCTGCCCCCCCTGTTTTCCCCTGAAAAGCCAGCCCATCCAACCCACCTGCCCACAGGCACCTGCACTGCCACATGCAGTGGGGTGTTCACTTACAAACTAGTAAGGAGGTTCAATTATATATACAAAAATTATCAAGGGATACACAAAATAAAAACATGCAAAATACGACATATATAAAACATGGAAGAGGTAATAAAAATTTAGTGTGCTTTTATAATGTGTTTGAATTTAACTGACCATCAACCCAATACAGACTGCTATACACACAGGATGTTACATATGAACCCTATGGCAATCACGCACAAACCAAAAACCCATAATTAATACAAAAAAGTAAAGAAACTGGAATCCAAGCACAAAAGAAAGCCAAGAAACCACAAGGGAAAAGAGCAAGAGAAGAAGCAAGAAACAGAACTACAAAACCTAGAAAACAATTAACAAAATGGCAGTGAGTACATACCTATCAATAACTACTTTAAATGTAAATGCACTAAATGCTTCAATCACAAGATACTGAGTTAATGGGTTTAAAAAAAAAGGTCCATTTATTAGCTGCCTATAGAAGACTCACTTCAAGTCTAAAGACATAGAGGGTGAAGGGACAGGAGAATATACACGTTACAAATGAAAGCGGGGCAAAAAAATGAAGGTAGGTATACTCGTATCGAATAAAATAGACTTTCAGGAAATGACAGATGCTGGCGAGGATGCGGAGAAAGGAACCATCCTACACTGTTGGTGGGAATGCAAGCTGGTGTAGCCACTTTGGAAAACAGCATGGAGGTTCCTCAGAAAGTTGAAAATAGAGCTATCCTATGACCCAGCAATAGCACTACTGGGTATTTACCCTAAGGATACAAATGTAGTGATCCAAAGGGGCATGTGCACCCAAATGTTTATAGCAGCAATGTCCACAATAGCCAAACTATGGAAAGAACCCAGATGCCCATCAACAGATGAATGGATAAAGAAGATGTGGTATATATACACAATGGAATACTATGCAGCCATCAAAAGAAATGAAATCTTGTCATTTGTGATGACGTGGATGGAACGAGAGGGTATTATGCTTAGCGAAATAAGTCAATCAGAGAAAGACAACTATCATTTGATCTCCCTGATATGAGGAAGTAGAGATTCAACATGGGGGGCTTGGGGGATAGGAAAAGAATAAAGGAAACAAGATGGGATTGGGAGGGAGACAAAACACAGGAGACTCTTAATCTCACAAAACAAACTGAGGGTTGCCGGGGGGGAGGGGGGTAGGAAGAGAGGGGTGGAGTTATGGACATTGGGGAGGGTATGTGCTATGGTGAGTGCTGTGAACTGTATAAACCTGGCAATTCACAGACCTGTACCCCTGGGGCTAATAATAGATTATATGTTCATTAAAAAATTAAAAAATATAATAGACTTTAAAACAAAGATTAACAAGAGACCAAGAAAGGTCATTACATAAGGATAAATGGATCACTCCTATCAAAGGATGTAACAAGTATTTATATACCTAACACAGAAGTACCTAAACATATAAAGCAAATATTAACAGACATAAAGGGAAAAATTAATAGTATTACAATAACAGTAGAGGGCTTTAACACCCTACTTAAATCAATGGATCACTGAGACAGTAAATCAGTAAGGAAACCACGGCTTCAAATGATACATGAAACCAGATGGACTTAAGAGATATAGAATAGTCCATGTAAAACTACAGAATACATGTTCAAGATCACATAATAGGCCACAAAACAAGTCTTCATAAATTTAAGAAGACTGAAATTATATCAACAGTCTATCCAACCATATGAAACTAGAAATCAATTAAAAGAGAAGTGGAAGAAACACAAACATGGCTAAATAACATGTTACTAAACATTCAATGTGTCAACATAAAAATCAACTAGAAAAAAAATACCTGGAGACAAATGAAAATGGAAACACAACAATTCAAAATCTTTGGGACACAGAAAAAACACTTCTAAGAGGGACATTTATAGCAATACGGGCCTACCTCAAGAAACAAGAAAAATCTCAAACAATAACTCTACATCTAACAGGGCCAGAAAAAGAAGAATGAAGTCCAAACTTAGCAAAAGAAAATAATAAAGATCAGAGCAGAAATAAATGAGATAAAGAAAAAAAAAAAAAAGATCAATGAGACTAAGAGCTGGTTCTTTGAAAAGTAAAGAAAACTAATAAAGCTTTAGCTGACTCATCAAGAAAAAAAGACTCAAAATCAGAAATGAAAGGACAAGTTACAAATAACAAATTTTTAAAAATGAGATTTCTACAAAAAAATGACATGCCAAAAACAGACAAACTAGACAAAATGGATAAATTCCTAGAAACATAAAATCTTACCAGACTGAATGAGGAAGAAATAGAAAATCTGAACAGGCCAATTAATAGTAATGAAATTGAATCAGCAATCAACAAATTACCAACCAATAAAAGTTCAGAGACAAGCTGATTCACAGGTAAATTCTACCAAACATTTTTTTTTTAAGATTTTATTTATTTATTTGACAGACAGAGATCGCAAGTAGGCAGAAAGGCAGGCAGAGAGAGAGTTGGGGAAACAGGCTCCCTGCTCTCTCCCTGAGCAGAGAGCCCAATGTGGGGCTTGATCCCAGGACCCTGGGATCATGACCTGAGCTGAAGGCAGAGGCTTTAACCCACTGAGCCACCCAGGCATCCCATCTACCAAACATTTAAAAAAAGAGGAGGTAATAACACTCTTTAAACTAGTCAAAAAACAAAAACAAAAAACAAAAAAACAGAGGAAGGAATGCTTCCAAACTCATTTTATAAGGCCAGTATTACCCTAATACCAAAATCAGACAAGAATGCCACAAGAAAAGTATAAGCCAGTATCTCTGATAAATGTAGTTGCAAATAAAACATTAGCAAACCAAATTTAAAAATACACGAAAAGGGGCGCCTGGGTGGCTCAGTGGGTTAAGCCGCTGCCTTCGGCTCAGGTCATGATCTCAGGGTCCTGGGATCGAGTCCCACATGGGGCTCTCTGCTCAGCAGGGAGCCTGCTTCCTCCTCTCTCTCTCTGTCTGCCTCTCTGCCTACTTGTGATCTCTGTCTGTCAAATAAATAAATAAAATCTTTAAAAAAAAAAAATACACGAAAAGCATTATTCACCACAACCAGTGGAATTTATTCCAGGGATGCAAGGATGGTTCAATATATGCAAATTAATCAGCAAGATATATACTACCAGGGACGCCTGGGTGGCTCAGTTGGTTAGGCGGCTGCCTTCAGCTCAGGTCATGATCCCAGCGTCCTGGGATCGAGTCCCACATCGGGCTCCTTGCTTGGCGGGGAGCCTGCTTCTCCCTCTGCCTCTGCCTGCCACTCTGTCTGCCTGTGCTTGCTCTCGCTTCTCTATGACAAATAAATAAAATAAAAATCTTAAAAAAAAAAAAAAAGATATATACTACCAAAATCAAGGATAAAATCATTCAAAAGATCTAAAAAAAGCATCTGACAAAATTCAACATCCACTCATGATAAACATTCTTAACAAAGTGGGTACAGAGGTAACATACCTCAGTATTATATAGGTCATATAGGACAAACCTGCAGCTAACATCCTACTCAGGTGAAAAACTAAAATCTTTTCCCCTAAGATCAGGAACAAGACAAGGATGTTCACTCTCATGACCATTTTTCAACACACCACGAGAAATCCTTGCCATAGCAATCAGATTTTTTAAAAATTTAAAAAATGTCTAAGTTGGTGAGGAGGAAGTAAAACTGCACCATGACATGGCACTACATAGAGAAAACCCTAAAGACCCCACCAAAAAATATTAGAATAAATGAATTCCGTAAAGTTGTGGGAGGTAAAAAACAGTATACAGAAATCTGCTGCATTTCTATATACTTAGTAACAAAAGAGCAGGAAGGGAAATTAAGAAAATAATAACATTTACAAATACATAATAAAGAATAAGATACTTAGGACTATATTTAACAAAAGAGGTTGAAGACCTATACTCTAAAAACTCAATGAGACAACACAAATAAATGGCAAGATATACCATGCTCGTGCACTGGAAGAATAAATATTGTTAAAAGATCCATACTATCCAAAGCAATCTACAGATTTTTTTTTAAGATTTTTAATTTATTTATTGTCATAGAGAGAGCACAAGCAGGCAGAATTGCAGGCAGAGGCAGAGAGAGAAAGCAGGCTCCCTGATGGACAAGGAGACTGATGCGGGACTCGATCCCAGGACCCGAGGATCATGACCTGAGCTGAAGGCAGCGGCTTAACCGACTGAGCCACCCAGGTGTCCCAGCAATCCACAGATGTAATGCAATCCCAGTCAAAATACTAATAGTATTTTTCACAGAACTAGAACAAACAACTCTAAAATGTGTATGGAACCACAAAAGACAAAAATAGCCACAAAAGACCCCAAATAGCCAAAGCAATCTTGAGGAAGAACAACAAAGCTGGAGGTAGCACAAACCAGTATTTCAAACTATACTACAGAGTTACCGTATTCAAACAGTACTGGCACAAACACAATGCAATGGAACTGAAAGACCAGAAACAAACCCATGCCCTTATGGTCTGCCAATCTACAACAAATGAGGCGAAAATATAATGGGGGAAAAATAGGCTCTTCAAAAATGATGTTGGGAAAATCTTACAAAGAATAAAACTGGGCCACTTTCTCACAACATACATAAAAATAAACTTAAAATGGATTAAAGTCCTAAATGTGAAACCAGGAACCATAAAACTAGAAGAGAACATAGTAATCTCTGGGATATTATTTTTCTGGCTGTGTCTCCTCAGACAAGGGAAACAAAAGCAAAACTAAACTAATGGGACTACATCAAACTAAGAGCTTTTGCACAGCAAAGGAAATTATCAGCAACGTGAAAAAGCAAGCGACTGAATGGAAGAAGATATTTGCAAATGGTATCTCTGATAAGGGGTTAATATCCAAATAACACCAAAAAGACAAATAATCTGATGGGAAAATGGGCAGAGGACCTGCATAGACACTCTTCCAAAGAAGACATACAGATGGCCAACAGACACATGAAGAGATGCTCAACCTGACTCAGCATCCGAGAAATGCAAATCAGAATCACAATGTGGTATCACCTCTCACCTGCCAGCGGGGCTAGTGTCCAAAAGACTAAGTGCGAGCCAAGTGCTGGCAAGGAGGTGGAGGAAAAGGAATCCTTACAAACTGCTGGCGGGAATGTAAATGGGTGCAGCCACTGTGGAAAACAGGATGGAGGTCCCTCCAACAACTAAAAATAAAAGTACCATACAATCCAGTAATTCCACTGCTGGCAATTTACCCAAGGAAAACTAAAACACTAATTTCAAAAGATGTATGCACCCTATGCTTATCGCAGCATTATTTACAATAGCTGAGCTATGAAGGTAACCTAAGTATCCATCAACAGATAAATGGACAAATCAGATATAATACATACCTGTGTGTGAGTGCATGTGTGCAAGCACATGCACACACACACATGCGCACATGCAAAAGTGCGGGCGCACGCGCACACACACACTCTCTCACAGAGGAATATTACTCAGCCATAAAAAAGAATGAAACCTTGTCATTTGGAACAACATGGATGGACCTAGAGGCTATTACGTTAGGTGGAATAAGTCAGAGAAAGAGAAATACAATATCATTTCACTTATATGTGGAAACTAAAAAAACAAAAACAAACAAGAATAACAGAAAAGAGAAAGAGCCTCATGGAGAACAAATTAATGGTTGCCAGAGGGGAGGGGGGTGGGAGACAAGCAAAACAGGTGTTGAGGATTAAGAGGTATAAATTTCCAGTTATAGAATAAGTTACGGGGATCATGAGTACAGCAGAGGGAATATAGTCAATAGTATTGTAATTACTGTGTGATAATAGATGAAAACTACATTTATCACGGTGAGCATTTCATAATGCACGTAACTGTCAAATTACTTGTTGAAAACCTGATTAACGTCAATTATACTTCAGTTTAAAAAAAAAAAACACTGAATCATACATTTAAAAATGGTTAAAATGGTAAATTTATGTATGTTTTACCACAAAAAGAGAATTCTAGAAGTAAAACCAGACGCCAAGAATCCATTCCAGATGCACTGAATATTCTCCTGGTCTAACTTGGACTTCCTCCCCTGAAGGTACATCTTAGAGCAAAACTTACCTGAGTTTTAACGTCACTTAAAAGAAAACCTCTGTCCCTCACTTTACCTTCAACTTTAATCTGTCATTCTACTATGGTAGGTAACCTGGCACAATGGAGCAATTTGTGTTTGACGGTCATCAAGTATGCAAATATTTGTCAAACTATCGAAACAGACCCAGGTTTGTACTTGCTATGGCACTTCCTACTGAGAAACTTCCATCACATTAATCAATCTACCTGCCTGCCTTATGGGCACTGAAAAAGAATATAAGTGAAAAACAGGACACAGTTTCTGGTACCATAGGAAATAAATGTAGAGAGACACACACACACCCTCCTTGCCCACGTTTCCTTCTAATGGGCCCTGGATTATGTTCTCCATTTTAAACAACTAGCCTAGGATAAATTCTGGAAGGCTCATAAGCCCCCACCTCCAAGCTTTTGCTTGTGCCACTTGCCTACTATTTTGGAATGAGCAAGAAGGACATTTTATCTTTCCCCACCCTGCACAAACATTACCTTTGGAGCATCTACTTTTCATATTAACCCATTTTCTCTCACTACCTATTATGAAAAGTTGCTTATAGATATGTTTTTGTGTTAATTCCTAAACTTATCTCTCCTCTCTAATAACGTGTATGTTCCTTGAGAACAGGGACTATGTATGTCCTTCTCTTCGTTTATAAGTACAAGATTCAGATATATTTTTCTGCTATGACAGTTCAATTGTATTATCTTTCAGTGGGAATAAAACTATAGGGTTTCTCTGGGGGAGGGGACACAATTGAGAAACCGGTGACATATTCATTGTCGTACCTATTTTTAGCTTAACACCCCTAAGAATCACCGTACTGATTAGTGGCAAAAAACAGGTAACATGAAATTGACCATGCTAACCAAGTTCAAGTGCACAGCTCAGCAGCATGAGCACATTCACCCTGCTGAGTGGTCATCACTACATCTACCTCCAGAACTCTTTACATCTTGCAAAACTGAAACTCTGTATCCATTAAACATTGACTCTTCAAGTCCTCGCTCCTACCTCCAAACTGGCAACTAGTGCTCTGCTTTCTGTCTCAGAGAATCTGGCCACTGTTTTCATTACCTCCCATAGCTGGGCCATTCAGCATCTGTCCTTCCGTGACCGGCATACTTCACTCAGCATAATGTCCTCAAGGTTAGTCTGGGCTGCACCATGGGAGAATTTCCTTCCTTTTTAAGGCTGCACGTTACTGATTTTTGAGGGGGAAAAACAACCCTACACATGTGTCTTAACAGATTATTTATTAACATGTCATTCTAAACATTACATAAATACAGCCTATATACTAGAGTATCAAACATTGTTCCAGTAAGAATTTCAAGATTACATTTAGGGCTATCTTAAGAAATATGAATACTTTGGCTTTCATTATTACATCAGATGAAGAAAACAATTCAAAGAACAGTTTTCATTTCCTGCTACAATTAACAATAAAACCAAGTAGAAAAATAAGAGTGTATTAAAAAAAAAAAGATACTCAAGTACATTTCAAAGGACTTATTCCCATTTTCTTCACTACATACATACTCATACAAATTACTCAGTAATCTATGAGAAGTGGTTCTTCACCTATATAAGGAACTTCAGTAAATACTTGTTGAATGAGTGATCACTCTACGGAAATTTATCTACTACTTTAATTTGTGCTTTTTTTAAAATTTTTTTTCAAGTAAGAGCGTAAACATACTGAAGTTCTTGTTTGTCCAGATCATAAGCCTACAGAACAGTGATTGTTACAAACACTACCCATCATAGCTAATAATCAAATTAATGTGCATTTTTCAACCTAGTGAGAAAAATTCTATCATGTTGCAGAACTAATTCTAATCTAATAATTGATTGGACTTCAATCACCTGCGACATGGTCAAGAAAAGGCTTGTCATTATCTCACTTATCAGTGAACTATGTTTGAGCCCTCACTCCCACCCAACCCCCACCCCCACATCGAAACATTGCTAAAAATAGCAGCTGCAGCACATCTTCCCCCTCCTGTTAATCCGGCTCTGAAAATGTATTTAGGCTCCAAGTTCAGATGAGGGAACTTCCAAGCAGGAAAGAATTCACTAGGGTGCGCCCGCAAATGGAAATGAGTCCATGGGCCAGAGAGTAGAAAGAAGCTTTGTTTCACAGCAAGCTCAACGGACATACATGATAAAACCCAGAGCTGAACACTCTTCCTCCCAAAATCACGTTTCATAAGCAGACCAAAACAAAACCAAACACAAAACCAAACTGAAAGACCCTTTTGAGTAGGATCTTTTCAGGAAAACCATAATTTTGATCCTTTTTTGAAGTTAAATTGTGCTAAATATTATACCTAACACAATTAAAAGCTGAAGAAGTCTAAAATGAAAGCCACTGAGATTACAAATAAGCGAATTTTGTGACACTTGGCCTGGATAAAAGAGCTCAAACAAATTCCAAGAAGTCCTGCCAGAAAGGTGGTTTTAAGAACCACTTCTGAGTCTGATGTAGCAGATCTGATGATCTAGCTGCCATGATTTAGGAAGGCCAGAGTATACGAGCATGCCATTACTTTCCTCTTATGATGAGCATTTACAGGGGGAAATGATGGGGAGAGCAATTTTAACTTCAGTTCTCGGACTCTGTCTTAATAAAACAAAACACTGTTGGACAGTAGTGGAGATTCTAATTTATAAAATATTGACCTTCGTCCAAACAGAATTTCTTTCATGATCAAGTTTTCACAGGTAGTCCTAAATTACTACTCTTTCTGTGCTTAAGTCTTTAGAGAAGTCTTGGCCTAGAAGTTTATCTTTACATGATCAGCATCTCAATAGGTATAACTCATATTAAACAGATTACTATTTTGAAACACCATGAAATTTAAAAAGGTCCTCAGTAGTGCAAATACAAAAGCCTCAAACTATCTTAACTATGCCTTCACAGTATGGCTACTGAAATAGCAACTAATGCAGCATTTCAACGAGCCCCAAAGTCAGCATCTTTAATTCACGGTGGGGCCTCTATGACTATCCCACAATTCACAGACTGTCCCAATTCCTGGTGTCAAAGGGTTGTCAATATGTGAAACAGAAGAATTACCACAGATTTTCCCTTTCCAAGTTCATAAGTTCCTCTAATCAGAAACAAAACAAAAAAACAACCAGCTGAACTTTCACCCCTTTCAAAATAATTCCAGCCAAATTAAGATCACATTTAAAATCTACATATCTGGAAACAAGAGTTGTTTAAAACAGGTTCAGGAAAGCTGTACATCCTTCATATATTCCTACACAGAGATCTGTGTCTCAGAAATGGGAAAAAAAACAAAAAACAAAAAACACCTGATGGGTTTTTTACCTGCAAAATTACATCACCTGCAGAGCACAAAGGACGCACCATCGCCCATACCCCCGGGCACTCACAAAACCCAGCAGCCTTGGGCTTCAGTTCTTAAAGGCTCCACATTTACTGGCTTTAGCAATGAATTCCTTTAGCAGAGGGCCATCCATTTGCCAAAAGGCTGCCGTCTGTGTAACTTCTGTCAAATGATTGATGCAAAACTTAAAGCAGAATTCTTCTAAATCCTGGACACACACAACAAAAATAAAAACAAGAAGAGGCCTTTTTTTATTAACTTTGATCGATTACTTCTATCCAAACCCTCATCCCAAATCTTTCACCCTCCCCTAGAAAAGATATCTGAGGCCAGAAACCTCAAACTAAGCAAACAAGTGACCATAGGTAGGTCTCAGAAAAGCACACACTATTTAGCCAAAACATAGTGAAAGCAGTAATTCCACTACCTCAAGTCTGACTCTTCAAAACACACACCATGCACACAGCCTATGGGCAACAGCTTCTGCAAGACTACCACACAGTCTCGTCCCACGCAAACTTCATCCTGAGCCGTTGAAAGCATACATCTAAAACTAGTACAATAATGCTGGCCTATTATTTTTCAATAATAATTAAAAACAAAGCTGAAAGCAACTTCAGTCCATCATATTTTTTATCACAGTCAAGAAGTCTGAAAAAAAGAATTAAGATGTAGCTTAAAGAAGATTTTAAGAAACAAAAAAGTGATAAAAAGATGACTTCAAGAGACACATTAAAAAAGAAAAAAATTCCAAAGACCTTAAGTCCACTTTTATGCTCTCCTAGATAAAATGCCGTCATTCTTAAAGCCATAAGGAATAATACACTACAGTTCCCGGAAAACTAATTTCTCAGATGGTCAATTCAGAGAAGAATATTCACAGACTGGAGTTTTCAGTCAGACAAATGAAGTAACCAGCTACCGACACTCAGAAGGAAAGTAATACAAGTGGCAAACCGGAACAACTTAAAAACCTATTTGCGCCAATGATAATACAGTCTTTCATCCGCAGCAAAATGGCTACTATGTTTGTTCCTTTAAACACTAGAACATATATTTACTAAATCAGTTAGGCACTGGAATGTATACAAAGTCTAAATACAGCAAATCACACCGAAAGCACTTATCACAAATACCTTGATTTTTTTTTTTTTTTAACTCTGCAATCTACACTGAAGGTCAATACTCAGGGTTCTATAAAACCAGGAACTCAACATTTAAACTGCAGTGTCTTGGTTTCAAGTTTCCAGGTAGTGTCAAATGAGAATTTCAGGCAGGGTGGGGAAGGGCACACACAAACACAGAATCACATCCCTTTCTACTCGCTCAGTGCAGCGCCCTACAAACAAATGCTTCCTTCTTTGAAGGGTCCCTGAATGAGGTTCCCGTCAGTCATATCACCAGTAAGAGATAAACCACCTCTATGTGTATTAGTCAGCTGCTGCCAGAGTTTTGTTTTCTAGATAATTCACAATGCATTTAAAATATCAGCACAATCTTTTCATAAGCGCTTTATAATAAGAGAGTCCCTGTGGGCTGAAGTACAGGTAAATGTTCTGTGTATTATAATAAACTAAAATGTTAAACTATATAAAACATTCCCTCTCACATTACTATTAAAGAGAAAGCCCTACTCCTGGTATTACAACCCAATGATTAAGAAACAGATTTAGGGACTAAATTATATTCCACAAGGAGATAAAAGTCATTTTAATCTTATTTATCAAAAATAGAACACTAGTCGGGACGCCTGAGTGGCTCAGTTGGTTAAGCGGCTGCCTTCTGCTCAGGTCATGATCCCAGCATCCTGGGATGGAGTCCCACATCAGGCTCCCTGCTGAGCAGGGAGCCTGCTTCTCCCTCTGTCTCTGCCTGCCACTCTGTCTGCCTGTGCTCACTCTGATGAAAAAAAAAAAAAAATAGAACACTAGTGTTTCTACATATAATTTAGGAAGAAATAACAAGTCATAAGCTCAGAAAGTTCTTCAAACCATGCAATGTATCAGATGAGGATCTTTGAATACTAACTTTTAATCACATAATTTCAAATTCAAAGAAGAATTTGAAGAATTCAAAGAAGACTGCACTAAATTCTGGCATTGTAAAACCTTATCAGTTCCGTGTCCACAAATTTGGAATTCAAGCTCTTTTGAGTACACATGAAAAAATGAGTTTACCCAGTTTACTAATTATACAGAGATGATCTTGGGTATAAACTTTAAGAACTTTTATGTAGTACAGTATACAAAGGGTGCCTCTAACTTCAAATCACTGCATACATTTGTGAAACTAGCTCTATCAAACTGCCTTCCCTTCCCCTCCAACTAGTTTGAATTGGTTCGATAACTTAGTATTCAAAAAATGTTCTGCAGTTTCAAACACTGAAAGTTGAACCAGAGAACCCTGAAAATTATCTAAATCTGGGTTATTGAAGTAAGTAATTGCCATTTACAGCTGAATCCTGCTTAAAGCAGTTCTATGGAAAAGGAAGCACTGAATGCACTTGGAAAGAGAAACTATTTGCAAGTTCATTTGCATGAAGCAGAGAGACATAGCAACGCAATTCACTCAGCAGTCAATGCTCTGAGTCAGCTTGTCTTTGAGGTGTAAATAAGATATTTTCCTGATTAAATTCTTAAATATTTGAAGAAGCTACATAATCTGTTTGCTCATTCTGCAAATGATCACATCTTCAATACCCAAAAAAGAGAATTCAACTCCTACCCAACTAATAAGGTAACTGTAACAAGAGTGCCGGGCTTTATATAAAACACTTCCAAGAACAAGAAGGCATCACCTGACCAGTAGATGAAAAAAGTTCATAACAGGGGTGCACCTGGGTGGCTCAGGCCATGATCCCAGGGTCCTGAGATAGGACCCCACATCAGGCTCCCTGCTCAGCAGCAGGAAGCCTGCTTCTTCCTCTCCCGTTCCCCCTGGTTGTGTTCCCTTTTGCGGTGTCTGTCAAATAAATAAATAAAATCTTTAAAAAAAAAAAGTTCGTAACAGATTGGAGCATCTTAAGGCCCATGGAATACAGAAGTGGGAAAGGGTGCAAAATCAGGGACTCTAAAACGATATTCTTGGTATTTTAGAAACTAAATCCCTTACTTATGACATTTTATGGTGAAATTATTATAAAGTGGTTCTAAGGCAAATCAGATAAAATACTAGATTTGTTGTAATCAGCAAGAATGCTCAAAATATATTGTTATTCTGAAATAATTTATAAATTCATTCCAAATTTTAAAAATTATTCCAATAACTTTTATATTCTGAAAATAATTTGTTTTTCCTTCCCACAGATTTTCTTTGTAACAAAGTAAAACACAGACAGTTGATGGTCATAATATCCCCATTTTTAAAAATGCTACTGCAGCCTAAATGAACTTCACCAGTCCTAAATTCCCCAAAGCTAAAATAACTGAATGCTAAGAATTTTATTGAAGGCCACTTGGCCAGGGTTAGACAGGTTGTGTATGGGTCACAAGCCAACCTTGAGACACATTCCAGATGGCAAGACTGTGAACCACACCTACTTCTGTCCAAACTTGTTGTTAAAGTAGTAACAAAACTCTAAAACTGTAAGTTCAGTATTTTATAATATATATCAGGTACAAAATATTCCAGATTAAAGGGGTCTTTGGTTTGGTTTTTTAGAATGTACTTAAATGTCTTACTACATACAACAAAATATAGAAAGGTACTTTGTCTCACTAACCAAAAAAATATTTTATAGTCTACTGATGATGGAAAATTTTTAATTTCAGAAAGAAAAAAATGCTGACCATCAGCCTTTAGCACAAAACTTTTCAATACCAATATCCCAAACCAATTTTGGAATTAGATTCCTGGCCTTATTTTTATGACTTCCCAACAATAGCAAAATCTTAGGATGTAAGTTGCTCACCAAGTAGGATTTTCTGGAAAGTGCTGTACTCTTGTTCCTAACTATTTCTCCTAATGTTCAAATATAAACAGAAAACAAAAATCTCCTGAAGACCGTATAAATAGAAACATTTCAAAATTCGTGTGATGAGCTATAGAACTATCTTGATACAGTGTTTCATTCACATATTCTCCCTTGATGGCAATGTTCATTTGGGTTTGTACTAAAGGAATATGGAAGTGCTCCTGTGCCAAGTCCTTCCTCAGCTAAAACTTGGAGAGAGTTTGACAATGCACTCACAATGTGACAGCTCCACAACAAGCAGCTTACTTTAAAAAAAGCTTCCTAACTACTGAGTAAATACATTTTTGATGCTTTTATGCGTGTATATTTGCTTGGACATTATCTTGTCAAATGGGGTACAGAGGAACTGCAGGAACTTACAGAAAAGAGAAAAAAATGGGAGAAGCCCGTAGACTCCATCTTCCTAGCATCTGAACGACAGAATGAAAGAAAAGTCACCTGGTCTCAAGTGGAGCTTCTGAAAGTCAGTCAATTTTCTGGCAGTTAATTTCCAATCTGACTTAATATAGAAGCTTCCCATCAACTAATAAACAAAGTGAGTGGATTTTATTTTTATATTCTAAACACTTCATTTGGGGTTCCTGGGTGGCTTAGTCATTAAGTGTTTGCCTTTGGCTCAGGTCATGATCCCAGATCCTGGGATCAGCTCCACATCGGGCTCCCTGCTCAGTGGGGAGCCTGTTTTTCCCTCTCCCACTCCCCCTGCTTGTGTTCCCTCTCTCACTCTGTCTCTGTCAAATAAATAAACACAGTCTTTAAAAAAAAAAAAAGAAACAAAGATAAAGAAACATTTTATTTACTTACTACATTCTACACCATTAAGGAAATATAATATAAAAGTGTATTAGTCAATTACAGAACTCCTATAAGAATCTTTTAAAAAAAAAAAGCCTAGAAAGAAAGAGGTGATTCTCATTTTTGTCTTCTATTTTCTAATTTTTCTACATTGAATATGTAATATTTGTGGGGTTGGGGTTTTTTTTTTTTCGTTTTCTAAAAAGTACACCTTCGTGGTGAGGTATTTCAAATATATTTGTTCATTCATTTAATTCAACATACTTTTTTTTTTTTAAATCAGAGAGAAAGAGAGAGCACAAGCAGGCAGAGTGGCAGGCAGAGAGAGAAACAGGCTTCTCACTGAGCAAAGAGCCCAGTGCAGGACTCAATCCCAGGACAATGGAATCGTGACCTGAGCTGAAGGCAGCTTAACCGACTGAGCCACCTAGGTGCCCAATCAACATACACTCTTGAGTGCCAAACCAAATGCCCATACTGTGACAGACTCTAGGGAATCACATATATTTTCAGGCTCAAGGAAAGGACAGTATTTCATGTGTCTATACTTAGTATGAGAAAAACAAAAACTACTAATAAAAAAATATTTCCAGGGGCACCTGGGTGGCTCAGTGAGTTGGAGCCTCTGCCTTCAGCTCGGGTCAATATCCCAGGGTCCTGAGATCGAGTCCCACATCGGACTCTCTGCTCGGTGGGGAGCCTGCTTCCTCCTCTCTCTCTGCCTGCTTCTCTGCCTACTTGTGATCTCTGTCTGTCAAATAAATAGATAAAAATCTTAAAAAAAAAAATTTCCAGCTGGCATGGGTAGAAGCGGCACAAAGTGTTTTTCTGTGACTTTTGGGGGTAGGTTTTAGCTTAGTGAGAAAGAAATTTCTAGTACCTAGAGCTGAGATGTTTGCCTCTGCCCAGATGTTCTAACTGGCTTCAGTTAGCACTATCCTAATCCCAGCAATAGGGAACTCATTAGCTGTGAAGGAGTAGGGGAGAGACACAGAGAAGATGTTAAAGTCAATTAAAAAGTGGACAGAACAAGCATCAACCAATTTAAAATTATATCACTGGGTAGAATGCAACCCAAAGAAATAGCACTTCCAATAAAGAAGTTCATGGTGTCACAGAAAAGGTAGAAAAAAATCTATACTTCCATTTCCTATTAGATATAATTTACTTTGATCATCATACCATCTGTTGCCAGACCACAGACCTAAGTAAGCTATTTGAACTTATTAAATATTTATAATCAAAATCTCAAATAAAAATAGGACACATTTTGAAAATACAAGACGTAATGGTGCATTCTGACCCCTAAGTGTGATAAAGATGAAATCTGTCTTCCACCACACTGCCAAGGCCATGGTTATAGACCTCTGCGGGTATTTGGTAAATCCTGATACCAGGTTCTCTGCCTTGTCAAATGATGACAAAATACCCTAAGCAGGGCTAACTGTGTCACTGAAGTGTATACTTTAACTGGACATCTTAAACTCTCAGCCTACTGCTCTCTACCTTTATTCTCTATAAATTTATAAAACCAACCAGACCAGCCTTAAGTTCACTAATTATCCTTAATGCACCCTTCAGGTAGTACCATATTCATTCAGTTCCACAAACATTTATTACCCAGTGCCTACTATGTGCCAGGCACTACAGGGTACAGAGGTGAATAAGAACCAGTTTCTGCCTATGAACAGCTTACAATCTGATGACACTTTGGTTCTTAACTTCAAGAAAACACACTAAACGCAAATTTCAGACTCCCCAAACCCCGTTCATTCATAGATTCTCTAGAGATCCATGAATCCTAGATTAAGAATTCAATCCAGTGCAAAATCAACCATTCACAACAAAACACACAAACAAAAAGAGCCCAGACTGAGTTCTTCACACATGAATGAGTTATAATTAGACAAAGATAGAATTTCAGAGCATACACAGATAGAATCATACAGCATCTTTGGCTGAAAACAGGGTAGAGTTAGAGAGATAGCAAAGTGGGTTTTGAAAAATATATATATATGCTGACCTTGAGAAACCCCCGAAACTACAATATGGCATCAGTCCAACTGGGTAGGACACTTTCTATTTCGACCCACAGTAGAGTTGCTTGGACTTCAGTTAATTTCTTTTCTTAGTTAAAAATGAAAGAAGAACAGCCATTTTTGAAACTATGAACACAGAATAAACAAGGAAGGCCAGCTTTCATTTTTTAGGGATCGGTCAGTTCATGGATTCCCTAAATAGAAGTGAAATTACTCCTTTTCCTTGTCTCATGCAAGAAAAGCAGGGGGCAGGTCATGGGGAGCCGGAGGAGGTGGTTTCTGTTTTTTATTTTATGTTACCTCTGCATCATATCTGACTGCAGCAGAGAACAGTGAAAAGGCATTCTCCACTGTAATTCCACGTTTGATAATATGCTGACAAAGCTTTCTCAGTCGGTTTTCACAATAAGATGTGGCCAAGTCCAAAAGACCTAAAAGCAAAAAGTATGGAAGGTTTAATTAAGTTTACCATAATTTCCCGTAATTTATAAACATACATAACTTATTTTGGTGAAAAGAGTTATGTGGATAAATCAACAGAAGTTTCTTAGTGAATAACACTCTAAATTTTATTAAATAAATCCTCTTTTTCACTCCCTACCTCCCCTACCCCCAAACAGACCTCTCTCCTACACTCACTTTATGCATCTTCTTCTACAGTACAAAGGAAGGGGAATAAATAGAATTACCCCCTCATTTTACTTCTGAGATGAGATGTTATTTGCATTAGCAACGTATACTTCAGTAATAACAGGTGAAAATAAGTCCACAGTCATAAATAAATGTATCCATAATTATTAACCATCATTACTATACAACACTGTTTTTAAAGACATTTATCTTCAAATATTGTCTAAAAACCAGTCAACCTGACACTTCTTAAACTTCAGCACTGTAAGACCACAAGAGAGTTGTGTGGCCACGTGGCTTGGCCTGTCCCGCAGGCTTTGGTACCTATAGCATCTTCCGGCGGCAGGTCCACTGTGTCTGTGTAGAGGTACTGGAGAAAGGCACGGTACACTGGGTAGGAAAACTGGTCTATTTCTATCACCTCCTTCATATCCTCATTCCAGTAAGACTGGAACATGGACCGGAAGTGCTCACACCTAAAAAGAACACAGAAAATTACCTATGAAGTTGCTGCGGTCAGGTAAGTATTACAGGTCTCCTGAACTATTCCTATCCTTGGGCCCACACACCCCAGCATCACGGATTTGCAGCTAGCAAAGACTTTCACATTCACCATCTGCATATTTCCTCTTTCATTTTTCGATGAGAACTATCAAATACTACGAATTATAAATGGAGCCTAGAAGTAAGTACCTAGCACTTCCAGCGTTCCACTGTCTCCATGTGGCAGACCTCATTCAGATCAAGCATTCTGCTCACGTGTTTTTCTTAAAAGTATTATGGAGAAATGCATTTTCAACAATGAAATTAAAAGAAATTCAGAAATGATAGTTCAAATCTTTGACTATGTATCAGTATCATTCAAGTAATTATTTGGTTTTTAATTTTCATGTAATCAGAATATCCTTAAAATGGTTTTAAATGCTAACTGGATTACTTTTAGGCTGATTATTATCCCATTACCTTACATGATAATTTTTCTTCTTTTCTGACACATCTTCAAAATAGCCATTAGTCCTATTTTGTTCTTCTGCTTTGACCTGCTCCCTTTCAATCTTCCCAAGCCTGTTACTCACAAAATACATTCACTGGGAGAGTCACAGATTTCAAAAAAACGTCAGTGGGGCTTTTTATGTTGTATTTGCATGGAAAAAAACACCTGTATGAGGAACTGATTTCTAAATACTGGGTTTTCTTAAGTATGTCATTTACTTCAGTTTTAAAAAGTCACCTTTTCAAATCCTTTTAAAATGAGATATGGTGTAAACAAACATAGATATTTTCAAAATCCATTCTCAACTAAAAATGGTTCCACCTACATAAGACATTACTTCATCTGAGAAGAGAAACAGTTGTCTAGGCAAGGAATGACAAATTAAACGTGACAATTAAATGAAAGGAACAGATGGTTGACCATAGGTTCATGGAAAGGAATATTTCCGGTTCACCTGTTAATACTGTGGTTCAGATATTTACTCTCTCAATAATAACTGGGGCACCTGAGTGGCCCAGTCATTAAGCGTCTGCCTTCAGCTCAGGTCATGATCCCGGGGTCCTGGGATGGAGCCCCGCATTCGGCTCCCTGCTTAGCGGGAAGCCTGCTTCTCCCTCTCCCACTCCCGCTGCCTGTGTTCCCTCTCTATCTCTGTCAAATAAATAAAATTTTAAAAAAATTAAAAAAAAAATAACTGAAATATGGCTTTTGGGTTCCCTTAAAATGTGTTATTTTGTAAAAAGGTTTTCAACTAAATTTCAAAAGGGACTTATAAATGGCCACTATAACTCCCAACAGTCTCACTTCATGTGCCTCTTTTTCAGTAATGGCAGCCTCAGGGCCCAACCGTTATTAATAAAGACAATCCTGTCATCATCCACTCTCTCTAAAGGACATTCCTGTAATTGGGAATTAGATGTCCCTCAAGGTCAGAGGTTCACCACTCCTGACCGTGAGTTTTCTGCTTGAGGACAAAGAAATCTTTAAGTGTAAAAGAAGATAAACACACTTTTCACTAAAAATCTTCTGTATTTTTTTAAGCATGTAAATTTATCAATGGAAATAAATATTCACCAGATCTTCATTTAAAAACAATACAGACAGTGAGCCTGAACAGCTTAATCAGACTCTGAATTTTGGCTTAGGGTCGTGGGATCAAGCCCCATATCAACCAGGGTGGAGCCAGTTTGGGATTGTCTCTTCCTCTCCCTCCGCCCCTCTTCCCACCCTGGCTCAGAGCATTCTCTCTCTCTCTCTCTTTCTCTTTCAAAAAAAAAGGGGGGGGGAACACCAACACAATACAAATATTCACATTACCACATCATGCATTTTCTTTTCTTTTCTTTAAAACTTATTTATTTATTTGACAGACAGAGACCACAAGCAGACAGAGAGGCAGGCAGAGAGAGAGGAGGAAGCAGGCTCCCTGCCAAGCAGAGAGCCTGATGCGAGGTTCGATCCCAGGACCCTGGGATCATGACCTGAGCCAAAGGCAGAGGCTTTAACCCACTGAGCCACCCAGGCGCCCCACATCATGCCTTTTCAAAAAGGCAGGAGTGCATACTCACATATACATGCAAAACTCTTCAGTAATGCATGGATCCCATTCACAAAAATACTATGTTGTACCATTTCTCTCTACTGCCAAGGCTATTCCTATTCAGTCCCCATTTTGTGGGCTAACAAAAAAATGGAGATTGCAACAACAAAAGGTTATTAATGTCTCTAAGTTAATACCTGATTTTCAAAACAGCCTTATGGACATGGATATATTTCCCATCAATTCGAAACTTCAGATCAGCAGTTTCTGGACTATCAAATTCTTTCTTCAGTGATTCGGCAACTGTTAAAAAGTCTTCATGTTCTGAAAGCAACAAACACATTATTAATACAACAGGCTCAGGAAATGTGCTAAAGATATGCAAGACTTCAAAAAAATAACCATTAGCATGATAAATAATTCCATCAGATTTTTTTCAAGAGTTCATGCCTTATTTGACAAATCAATTTCACTGTATCAAAATAAGTACTTTGAGTCTTTAAACTACCAAAAATAGTAGTTGGAAAAGCCAATTACCAGTCTTACATACCGAGTCAGACATTTTATTTATTTATTTATTTATTTATTTATTTATTTTAAGATTTTATTTATTTGACAGACAGAGATCACAAGTAGGCAGAGAGGCAGGCAGAGAGAGAGAGGATGAAGCAGGCTCCCCACAGAGCAGAGAGCCTGATGCGGGGCTCGATCCCAGGACTCAGGGATCATGACCCAGGCTGAAGGCAGAAGCTTTAACCCACTGAGCCACCCAGGCGCCCCAAGTCAGACATTTTAAAACGTATATTTTGGGGCTGCCTGTGTGGCTCAGTCAGTTAAGCATCTGCTTTCGGCTCAGGTCATGATCTCAGGGTCCTGGGATTGAGTCCCATAACAGACTGCCTCTCCCACTTCCTCTGCTTTCCTCACTCTTGCTTTCTCTTAAATAAATCTTTAAAATGTGTATTTTTTAAAAGAATAAAAAGTTAAAGGCAGTCTACGATTATATAAATACTTAAAACTTTGGTTGTTCTCTTCACAGACAAGAATTTATCAATTTTCCCTGACTGAAACACCAAGAACATCTTTGCTCTGCTTTGGGGTAGTTTCAAGGAGCTAGTAAATTCAACTGAAGTTGTGCCAAGAAAGAACTTTAGCAGGGAAGTGGTAACGCCATGCAGTCATGTTCTTATACAAAGAAACCCTGCTTCCTAGGTTTGTGGAATCTCAACATCCCCTCTTAATCCTAAAGATTAATGTACAAACAATAATCCTTACCTACTATCTAAAAACAGAGTAAACTGACTTAGTAACCATGTATACTCAAAGGGAACAGTTTCACAAAAAGCTGATCACACTGCCTGATAAGAACTGTTGGAATGATTATTTGTAAGTCTAACTGTGACCTCACGAAGAAAAAGTAAAGGCACTTGTACAAATTAGGTAACACTTTCCTGTGCAGTCTATGCACAGACAAAGGAAGATAAGTAGAAGGCTAATAGGAAAACAAAAAGAGTTCCAGAGATCACTGGCAATGAATGCAGGTGCTGTGAACTTAAGCGACAGGTTTCACCTGCCCTTAGGATGAGAACGGGGCTCTCGCAGCAGCCTGCTGCTCTTGGAGGAGGGACATCTGCTAAAACCGAGGCTGAAACTTAACAAAGAAGCTTACCCATGAGCTTTACTATCAGAACCTCCCAAGGAAATGGCATTTGTCTAAGCCCTACCCTGGGCTCCCACAATGTAGAGCTCTCTTGGCTGTGAAGGAAAGTGGACACTCTCTCAAAAATCAGGCTTTCGGGCACCTGGGTGGCTCAGTGGGTTAAGCCACTGCCTTAGGCTCAGGTCATGATCTCAGGGTCCTGGGATCGAGCCCCACATCAGGCTCTCTGCTCAGCAGGGAGTCTGCTTCCTCCTCTCTCTCTGCCTGCCTCTCTGCCTGGTTGTGATCTCTGTCTGTAAAATAAATAAAAATCTTAAAAAAAAAAAAAAATCAGGCTTTCCCTGACCCTATAATCTGGATCCCTGGGAAATAAAAGAAAGGAAATGACTAAGACGGGCACGGAATCCAGGCATCAAGAGTGCTACCTCACCCACTCATGAAGTAGCTTCATATCGGTGCCTCCACTTCTGCATCAGTCCTAAGACCTAACTAACACTTTTCCCCGTCTTGGCTTCCAGCAACAAGGACAATAATGCCTTTCAGAAAAAAAATATTCTTCAGAGGTGTTTCTTAACCCGCTGCTCTCTTTCTAACACTCAGCTAAGGCAGTAAACTGAGAGGAAAAAACCTTACTGACTTTTGGTAGATGGGAAAGAAGTACCTTTTCCAAACTTAACATTAAAAAATGTTACAACTTTTGTTCTGAAAAGGATGTCTATTCAGGATTAGGATTCTGAGAGGCAAGTACCTGGAGAAGCCCTTTATAAACAGGTCCAGGTTAAGGAGCACATGGGATTCTGAAGACGGACACAGTGTTTGGCTGTACATGGTACACATATGTGTGATTATGGCCAAACAGTCCCATTTTGGAAACTAATTTTTTCAAATCACAACATTCACTGCAAAAAAATATGGCAGGTGGACCTGGGTGGCTTGATCAGTTAAGTGTCCGATTCTTGATGTTGGCTCTGGTTATGATCTCAGGATCACGAGATTGAACCCATGTTGGCTCCATGCTGGGTATGGAATCTGCTTGAGATTTTTGCTCTCCCTCTCCCTCTGCCCTTCCCACTCTCCACACATTCTCTCTCTTTAAAAAAAAAAAAAATCTATATTGTATTATAATTAAAGAACCTGGAAATGTTCAACTTATTTCACTTTCAATTGGGTAGCAGTTTAACTCTTTCCAAACATACTCTTGCTCCCATGCCCATAAAGACGGGTCACCTAATGATGAAACAGCCACGCTAGCTGTCTGACACACCTGATGACACAAGGTTACTCAGACAAAGGTTTGTACACTAGTCACAACAGCCGAAGGTGGAAACAATCCAAATATCCGTCAAGAGATGCACGGAAAAACAAAGTTTGGTCTATACGTACAATGAAATTTCATCCAGCCATACAAATGAAGAACTAATGTGTACTACAACACAGGGGAGCCTCAAAAACATTAAGTAAAAGAAGCTAGACCCAAAAGGTCACACATTGTATGAGTCCCTTTATAGGAAATATCCAGAATAGGTAAATCCTTAGAAAGTAAAAGCAAAGATGTGACTGCCAGGGATGGGGGAAGGGAGAATGGGGAGGGACTGCACAACAGGCACAGGGGTTTCGTTTCATTCAGGGAAATGAAAATACTTCAGAACTTGATATAAATGGCAGTCGCACAGCACTGTGGCTGTACTGAATGCCTCTGAACTGTACACTTTCAAATGGTTAACTTCATCGTCGTAAATCTCACCTCAATTAAAATGAAAGCACTGAATGGGAGAAAACAGTAAGTCCCTATAATATTTTATAACATACAAATAAATTCTATTATGCAAATCTATTTTGAGGAAAGGAATTACAGCTATTGGAGAATAAAACATTCTAGGACCTGAAAGAGCCCACAAACAGCAACTACAGAAACAGAAATAGCGTGGTCAGCTGCTAGCACGGCTCTTCCCCGGGTGGAAGGAGCCTTGAGCTTTCTCACCCACGGACAGGAGGCGCCACGAGACGGCAGGCGTGGCAAAGCAGGCGAACACATCGTCGGTGCAGGAGAAGTGGGTGAGGTGGGGCAGGATCACCGACTGGCCCCGGCACTGGCCCCACATGTACACGTGCCCGCCCTGGGTCTTGGCCGCCGACGTGTGTGCAGAGTGGCAGGCCGCAATCTCTACGACCCTGGAAAGTTTTAAGAAAAATATATGTCATTTCTTTATCACAGAAGCCGAGAGCCCACCACACAAGGTAGATAAAGGGGTCATGCTGACAGCACCACAAAAAACAGCCCAGGATTGAGGGATATTAGTTATCAGGTCATAAGAACACAACTGAAAGGTCACAACAAGAGTACTGTGCTTTTCCCTTGCTTGTTGCCCCACTTCTCATCCTAACCTCATTCTGAATTAGGATAAATAACAATCACTGTTGAGGACAACTTAGAAAAAGGGACTAGAAACTAAAGTAGATGAGGAAAGGGGACAGAGGCAAAATATCCTGACATTTCCGGGGGACTTAGACAGTAGCCAAAAAAAAAAAGTGTCTTCAAAATACCATTTCCTTGATACAACTTATTCTCTCAACCCCTAAATAAGCACTGGCCTCAGGGTAATGGACTCTGAACATCCTAATCCAAATGGACATCAAGCCAGACTTAGATTTCTCATTATGCTTCTTAGACAAGGTCCTACAATCAGAAGACAACCCTCTAAAACTTAGTGGGTAAGGACTCATAATTTGGCTGAATAAACAAAGCATTATTCCAGTGATATACATTAAATCAAGTCAATATTTAAAGATATTGTCCTTGGGGTGCCTGGGTGGCTCAGTGGGTTAAGCCTCTGCCTTCAGCTCAGGTCATGATCCCAGGGTCCTGGGATCGAGCCCCACATTGGGCTCTCTGCTCAGTGGGGCACCTGCTTCCTCCTCTCTCTCTGCCTGCCTCTCTGCCTACTTGTGATCTCTGTCTGTCAAATAATTTAGAAAAAAAATTTAAAGATATTGTCCTTTTAAGAGATTTTATTTATTTAGCAGTTGTTTTAGTTGGCTCAAAGGAAAAGTTAGAACTACACTCTGAGTTTCTATATGGTGACAAACCCTATTTCACTCCCCTACGAGATGGGTCACAGGAAGGCCGTAAGAATTACACCAATATGCGCTAATGCCTATCAATCACAGGAGGTTATTTTAGAGAGCTACGTAAGAATCATATCAACCGCACGTTCACTCTGGCTGCTACTCAAACTCTTGTTCAAAATGACAATGTAAAGAGGGAACCTGGATGGCTCAGTGGGTTAAGCCTCTGCCTTCCGCTCAGGTCATAATCTCAGGGTCCTGGGATCGAGACCTGCATGGGGCTCTCTGCTCGGCGGGGAGTCTGCCCCCGCCCCCTGCCTGCTTCTTTGCCTACTTGTGACCTCTCTCTCTTTGTCAAATAAATAAATAAAATCTTTTTTTTAAAAAATGACAACGTAAAGAAACAGAAGAGTTACAAAAGCTAAAAACAGCTCAGCACACAGAGCCCCAAGTCCAAAACCACACACAGAACCCTGAGACATGGTACAGCCCAGTTACCTTTCTTTCTCCACCATGATGTGGGCCGGGCTTAGCAGGTTATTTTTATTGCCAGTTCCCAGCTGCCCATACGTGTTAGCTCCCCAGGCATAGAGCAAGCCCTCATCTGTTAGTGCTAGAGTGTGTGCATAGCCGCAGACAATCTGCAAGTAAATTTAAATGGTTACCATCAACAGGAAAACGGGAAAGGCAGGAGAAACATCTACTTAAAGACCACAGCCAGCTTCTGCAGAATGCCAATTCATCATCAGTCATGGACTGACATTCTCTGGAACATTAAAAAAGCGTTAGAAAAGCCCAAGACTGAGACTCCTCGAGTTTTCCAATCGCCTTTTTTTTTTTTTTTTTAACTTGTCAAGACTGATGTGTCACCACCATGGTGTTCCTTCTCAACATGGGAATTTAGAGAAGATGAAAGTGTAAATGTGGAAGATGAAGGCACACAAGTCAGGGCAGGGGAGCTGGAGGCGAGCAGCAGCGCAGCCCCGCACACATACCTGGTTCACACACACGCTGTGCAAAGCCGCCACTCGCACAGGGGTCAGCTGATTGCCATTGTTTCCCAAGCCTAGCTGACCATTGCCATTGTAACCCCAGCCATATACCTTAGAGAAAGAAAAGGAGAGAACAGGCTTTTAAAACTGTAAGAGGGAGTGTATAAAAATGCCGTTCACCTAAACAAATCAGGTACTTTTCCCCTTCCAACACCCACACTCTATGTGATCCCACAAGGGATCTCCAAACAGAAGATATTTTGGGGGTGGGGATGGCAGAGTTTGGCATGACAAACCTACTGTTTGGATAGCCTTGGGGCAAGTCATTTAATCTTGTTTTACACATGAGGAAGCTGATGCTCATTAATAATTATGAAGCACTTCTTATACATCAGGACATGATAAAAGGTACCAGGAATAAGTTTTTGGTCACAGTTTAACAGGAAAGATGGACCATTGCAAACTTTTGCAGTCAGGTGGGGAGCGCTATCCTAGAGATACAATCAAGTCACTACAAAAGCAGAGCAGAGAAAGGACTTAGCTACAGAAAGATAGCTTAGGAACAACTTTCAGAAAGCAGATTTGAGCAGAGATAAATGGAAGTGAATGTATTCCAGGGATAGGGCACAGAATGTTCTAGAAGCAGGTTCTAAACATGAGCAGGCAGGCCTAGCAGGACACGTCCAGCACAGTGGCAGGGCTAAAGACTAGAACGAAAAGCAAAGGCCATGGGGTGAAGTACCGAAACACATACTAGGGAAAGTAGAATGCATCTATGGGCCTTCCACTGAAATATTTCACACATCTTGGAAAAATCGTGCTGGCTCCACATAACGGGGACTGGACTATTTAAGACTAGAGGAGGGACAGTCATTCAGGAGATATGTGTCTCTCATTAGCACACAGATGAGCCCTGCTGAGGGTCTAAATTAAGGCAATGACAGGGGGACCCAGAGAGAAGGAACAGACAGGAAAGAGGTTAAGAAGACAACATAACAGAATGTGGTGACCCCTTTGCTCTCTGGAGAGGGGAGTCATCAGCTGAAAGTAGCGGAGCTGGAGACAGGTTTGCCAGCAGCGGTAAAGGTTTAGAATGGCAAGTGTGGGACACAGGACAAAACACTGACCAGGAACAGACTATAGGTCTGGTCAAATGAGAAACCTGAAATGTCTGGTGGCACCAGGACAAGGCAGAGCAAACAGATGGATGGGGCTTTTCAGGGCAATGTGACAGAAGGGGAAGGAGGACAGAGAATTTAAGATACTAGCAGGAGATGGTTAAAAGCACTTTCCATAACATAAGTGCAACAGGTTTTAACTTTCTGCAGAGAAATTTGGCTTTAGCTATCAACAACTTTAATGGCATAGCCTCTGACTCAGAAATCTCATTCTTGTGAACTTATTCTACAGAATACTTACAGAAGTGTACAGAGATATACAGTAACACAGGAAGTCAGTGCTACAGTGTTTATAACAGCAAAAATTTAGAAACATTTGCAATATCCATTACTAGATTTCTCCGTGTGGGTCATCCAATAGGAAAACTAAGTAACCATTATAATGAAAAGCAGCTATAAATGGTCTGATAACAGATTCAGGTAAACAGCTGTCTTGTTGGCAGGAAAGTTGCAGACTAGCAGAGAAGAGCAATAACCTATAATGATCCCATTTTTATAAAAGACAGTTATATTTACCCATACAGAATTGTTTATAGGGAAAAACCCAAAAGGATAGTCATTAAACTATTAACAAGACTGGAGAAAAGGTACTCACTTTTTACTTTATGTATTTCATCTCCTTTTGTTTGTGAAAATAACCACATAATAATATTTTTTAATTAAATTTATTTTTAAAAATAAAGGAAAAGTAAAGAATACTGAGATGGAGGATGTCCAATGACTATCCTAAGAAATTCTGAAAACATCCAAGATGACATCAGGATTGATTCAAAAAATAAGTTCACACTTCAGGTGAACATGGCATGAGTAAGAGACTCATCAAATCACTACGCTATACACCTGAAACTAATGTAAAATTGTGCACCGACTATACTTCAATTTAAAAAACAAGTGCATATATACAGAGAACAGATTGGTGGTTTCTAGAGCTGGGGGCAGAAGAGCACAGGCAAAATGCGTAAAGGGGGGCCAAAAAGTACAAACTACCAGTTATAAAATAAGTAAGTCATCGGGACGTAATGTACAGCATGGTGACTACAGGTAGTGATACTGTATTGCATATCTGAAAGCTGCTGAGAGAATCATCTTAGAAGTTCTCATCACAAGGAAAAAACTGCATGGTGACAGATATTAACTAGACTTACTGTGGTGATCTTTAATTATATACAAACATTGAATCATTACACTGTACACCTAAAACTAACATAATGTATGCCAATTATGCCTCAATAAAAATAATTTAAAACAGTAAGTTAACATAGATGAGTATTCAGAAAACTCCAAAGCACTCTAGCACTGCAATGCATACCCCACACATCTGTAGCCAAAGACAATCTTTGTGGGGTGCCTGGGTGCCTCAGGTCATGATCTCCAGGTCCTGGTTAAGATTAAGCCCCACCCCCCACCTGCCCCACCCCTCCACCTCTTGGCTCCCTGCTCAGCAGGGAGGCTGCTTTGCCCTTGCCTCTGCCCCTCCCCTGCTTGTGCTCTCACAAGCTCTTTCTCTCACTCTCTCAAATGAATAAAATCTCAAAGACATATCTTTGCATAATTTTTCTCCACTAAGACACTGACAGATTGGTAACAGGCCTATTTAAGTAGAAGTTACAACCAGAATAATTGTACAGAAATAACCATCAGCTCAAAGGTAGCCACGGTAAAGGATCACTAAAAGTTGAGTTTTTAAAAGTAGCCAACAACAACTGGCACAAAAAATCCCGCTCCTGTAAGTAGCTTCCTCCTGCCAACAAACTCCAGATGCAGGCGCACTGGAGTCCGCCGCTGCTGACAAACATCACCGGTTAACTTGACAGAGGGCACACTTGATTTCTTCATTGGATAAAAGAGGTAGCATCAAATTCTTCACTACAGTAAATCACAAATACCTATGAACACCAAACTACCTGGGGTCTAACAAAAAAATAAAATTGAGACATATGAGTATCTTTACTTGCAGATTAATCTTAGAATTAAAAATTCATACTGAGGAACAAACACTCTCTAGGTACTCCTTAATCATTAACCAGTTAACTACTCACGAAACTATAAAACAAAGCACTTTTCCTTCCATGATCGCATACATGCTCCTCATGCAGAAAATGCTATTTCACGAGAGAGGAGGTGAGGACGGGGGGTAGTGGTGGTGGTGGAGTGCAGAGAGAGCTCACCTCACCATTGTCCAGAACAGCCATGGATGAGGTCTGACCACAAGCAATGCCAACCACCCTCTTAATATGTAAACAGTTTGTAACTTTGCGAGGAGTTGGTTGATTTGTTGTAGATCCTGATCCCACCTGGCCACAGTTGTTATAGCCCCAAGCGAATACCTACACAAAACAAGGGGGAAAGAATGAATTACTAGTAACAGGGTGAACATTCTACCTCTAACACACATTAATAATCATAAAATAAAAATAAATCCACTTAATGAATATTTACAATGTGCTACATGGCTCTACATACTTTCTGGGCACCACTACCATCTTTAATTTTCATAGTCATCCTGCATAGTGACCCTAGGCCCGGGTAGATACTATTATCACCCACATTTTCTACATGGAAATGGAAACCGAGAGGTTAAGTGGCTTACTTGAGGTTCTACCCAGTAAGCAGTAAACGTGGAATGAGAACCCAAGAAGTGTAGCTGTGCTACTAACCATGACACCGTACTGCCTCTGTCATATGACAGCCATATGTGATTTGTCTGGCATCAGTAAGAAATAAAGCATATACCACATAAGCAGGAGGGAGAGGAAAAGTCTGCTTAATTCTTTGGACACAAATACTCTTTTTTTTTCCTTCACGGGAAGCTTTAAAGCCCTACAATGCTTCTCCCTGTCTCACTAATTGCCAAAACTGAGTATTACATAACGTTTCCTGATGACTCATGGCCATCACAATTATAATTACCAATCACAGTTACAGGTCATAACACAGTAAGGCTCACAAGTACCAAAGAGGTGTCTGTCCCTACAGAAATGACACCAGGTTGTTAGGCTATTCTGGATACTGTCTTCTCTGAGTTTTCATTCACTGTCAACTCCAAGCAGCTCCCCTCCTCAAATGCACCCTGTGCACCTTTGGCCTATGATTTTCCATTAGGTGAAAACCAGATTTCTAAAGAGACCCAAATAAATCTCTAAGCTAGTTAAAATCTAGTAACAAAGATGAAAAACAAAACAACAACAACAAAATCACTTCACGTTAATTACCAACTAAGCCTATCAAATTAAGAGTGTGACCAGAAAGAAGAATAAGGGGAGGGTGGATGCCAGCAGCCTGGGAAAGAACTTCCTCTAACACTAGAATTTCTAGGGACCCCCCTATCCCTTTCACTTGCCCCGGCAATGGTCCTCCCACATCCTGAAGTCTGGCTTCCACAATCTTTCCTCGGTCAGCACTTCCTACCTCCGCTCACACATCTGATGCTGCCCAAGGCAACCAGAGCAAAACCTATGGCTGGAGCCTTAAAAGAATATGCACTAGAGGTTCATTTCACAGGTACAAAAGAAATAACTGGCAACACTTCCCGAAAGTGGGTTCACGGGAGCATCTGGTATAATAAGGCAAATATTTAGCACAATTATCCAAAGTAGCATATGCTCACAGTTAAAGAAAACCAGGATTCCAGGCTGTACAAATTAGGGAATTCTAATTTTAATATTCTTCTTGCACTTCTTCTCAAGTATCCCAAGACCCTTGCAATGCAGCTGCCATTTATTTAAAAATGAGGACTAGGGTTCCAATAATCAAAATCAGAGCAGCAAACTACAGATTCGGGGCATAAGACCCGGGTGCTAGGCCTAGTCCCAGCACATCCCAGCCGTGAAACCTTGATCTCACTCAGTTTCTCTGGTTCCCTCACCCGTAACCTGCCCCACATAATAAAATCACTATTAACATCACTGACGGATTTTAAACGGGAGAACAGAATGATCTGTGCTTTAGAAGTCACAGGGAGTATGGGCACCTAGATGGTGCAGTCATTTGGGCATCTGACCCTTGGTTTCAGCTTGGGTCAGGATCTCAGCGTCCCGAGATTGAGCCCCACATTGGACTCCTTGCTTGGTCTGGAGTCTGCTTGATATTCTCTCTCCTCCCTCTGCCCCTCTCACTCATGCTCTAAAATAAATAAATCAATCTTAAAAAAAAAAAAATCACAGGGGGCAGAAAAGTAGTAATACTTAACAGGTAGACCAATTAAAAAGCTATAGAATAAAAGAGACCATGGGAATAGCCCAGGCTGACAGCAAGTTCTGACCTAAGGTTACAGAGATAAAGAGAAACAAAATGAGACAAAAGATTAGAAGGTAGAATCAATAAGATCAGAAAACTTTATGATAAGTAAGCAAAGAACCTGGGGGTGAAAAAGTGGTACAGTACCTATTGGAATGTTGGTAAAGTTATTTTCTATGGCATCATTACATTTGCCAAAAAACAAAACAGACTTTAATGGATGGGGTAGTTAAAAAACAAAAACTAAAGGACAGACCACTGTCATACACATCTGATTTATAGTCTTAGCAAAGAGCAGGAGACTCAACCGCCGTAAGGCTTAGTCTACTGCTATCAAAAGGGTGGTCCTCATCCCATAGGTTATATTAGAAAAAGAGTGCGTTCCCACATGTTTTTAGTTGTACACATAGGGCTACTATGTTTACACTATCCCAGATATAAATAGGGTCATTATTTACTTTTTAGGTTGTTAGCAAAAGGTGTTAACAACCTAAATATCCATCAGCAGATAAATGGACAAACTATGGCATACACACATACAGAGTATTATTCAGCCTTAAAAAGGAGAGAAATTCTGACACATACACCAAAACGGACAAACCCTGACAACATTATGCTCAGTGAAATAAGGCAGTCATAAAGGATGAACACGGCATGGTTCCACTCCAGTGAGCTACCCAGAGCAGTCGGACTCATGGAGACAAAATGGTGTTCACCCGGGGCCAGCAGGGAGAGGGAGAGCTAGTCTGGTAGGTGCAGCTTCGGCTCTGTAAGATAGAGTTCTGCAGATGGATGATGATGCTGGATGCATAACAATGTGAATATACTTAATGTCACTGAACTGACATTCAACAGATCACATGGATATAAAAATACATACACATATTTTATAAAAATGTGAAGTTTGCCATCCTAACCCATTTTAAGTGGTTAAAGAGACCATGGCAATAGTCCAGGCATATGACAAAATGGTTGTGGGAAGTGGCTCTCACACATCCTGAGGCCTGGCTTCCACAATTCTTAAAAATGGCTAGGACGGCAATTTTGTATTATGTGTATTTTACCACAGTTTAAAAATAAAGAATAAAAGCAGGGTACTTACCTCTCCATCAGCTGCCAGAGCCATTGAATGATGTGAACCACAAGCTACTTCAACCACTTGCTTGATCAAGAGATTGGTACAGACTTGGATGGGAGCAATGCCTTGGTTGGTCGTCCCATTCCCAAGCTGGCTATATCCATTGTGGCCCCAGGCATAAACAACTCCATCTATACGAGATGGCCACACACAAAGAATCAACTCCAAGAAGGAATGGTAAGCCCTGTACTTTCTTCCCCAGACTTTGCAAAACTTATTCTCCAACCTTAATTTCTTTCACACTGCCTCCTTCTCTCTATAAAGTAACCACTGATGAAGGGAAGGGAAAGAGGGAAAGATGAGGAAACAGATAGAAAAACATAGAATCATTCAAGAAAGGACCTGACACTAATAAGAGATCAGCTTTATGGTCAAAAGTCAGTTTGATATACAAAAATTAGACCATCTGAACACACTGATTCATCTCAGTAGTTTCCATGTCAGGTACCCAGCAAAAGGCAAAAGACATAAGAAAGCTCACCATTATCAGTCTTTACTATCATTTTACCAAATACCAAGTCTCAGGGAACCACTGAGGGCTGTGTGTGTGTGTGTACACACGCATTGTGCACACACAACTCTCACAAAGCACGGAGGAAAGAGGTATATTTTTTGTATAAACTACATACAAAAATGTAAGAGCTTTCCTCATGCAGACTATAATTGGCAAAAAATCTGGCTCCATTTTTCTCTAATGACTTTATCTTTTTGGGACTCTGACAGAGGTAACTTCTTTGTTTCCTCTCTAGAAGTACCACTGTCTTGTGCATTTCCTCCTTCAGCACACCTAAGTGTCAAGAGCAGAGATCTCCAAGTTACACACTCTCTGCATATCTTTCCCATGGTAATAAAACATCCTGCCCTACTAAGGACAATCTAGACCTGGAAATGATGATATCCAAGAGCAAAGCAGAAATCCAAGTGTTATTGTCAGGCTACTGTCTCGCTGAAATGGTCCCTAAGCAACCAGGGAAAGGTAGGTTTCTGATTATCTCATCTAGAATCTAATCTTCTGTTTCTCACAAGAGGTTTTCCCTATTACAAAAATTATGACAGAAACCATAAATGGGAAAATTCATCCTAAAAAGAATGGGGCTATAGATTGAAAAAGTGTAACACCTAAAAAAAAAAAAAGTCCATGATATTATGTTAAAGTTATATCAGGTGATAGAAATCTCCAAACTTATAAGTGTTTTCATTCCTAAGAGACAGAAAAATAGACCTGAGCAAATAAAAATATAGCCCTTGTTCTTGGATAGTAACACTCAGTATCAAAAAGATGGTAGTTTTTCCTATGCAAATATATAAATTTGAAATAATAGCAATAAAATGACTTAAGTTACTTTCTGGAACTAGACAAACTGATTAGAAATTTCAGTGGGAAGAACACAAGAATAAATAGAAAAATTCAAAGAAAAGAAGTGAGAGGACAGCTGGCTCTATCAGTTATTAAAACCTATAAAAAGTTTCTAAAACTAAAATTAATACTAGGACATGAACAGATAGACAAACCAGTGAAATGGAACTGAAGCTCTAGAAATAAACCAACTGCATACAGAAATAAAAGCTATGTCATTTCGGGAAGAAAGGACTTTTTACAAGTTGGTTGAAATAATTGGTTATATTGAAAAATGAGATTCATTCCTCATACCATGATAACTTCCTAGTGAATCAAATATTTAAATGTGAAAAATAAAACTATACAATGGGTATTAAGGAGGGCATGTATTGCATGGGGCACTGGTGTTATAGGCAAACAATGAATCATGGAACACTACATCAGAAACTAATGATGTACTGTATGCTGACTAATACAATACAATTTACAAAAATAAAACTATACAAGAATTAGAAGGAAAGAACTGGTGAATTCTTCCATAATCTGGGAATAGGGAAACTTTCCTACAACTCAAAATCTAGAAGCAATAAAAAAGAGTGATAAATCTAGGGCGCCTGGGTGGCTCAGTGGGTTAGGCCGCTGCCTTCGGCTCAGGTCATGATCTCAGGATCCTGGGATCGAGTCCCGCATCGGGCTCTCTGCTCAGCAGGGAGCCTGCTTCCTCCTCTCTCTCTCTGCCTGCCTCTCTGCCTACTTGTGATCTGTCTCTGTCAAATAAATAAATAAAATCTTTTAAAAAAAAAAAAAGAGTGATAAATCTACTTAATATGTTTTTTAAAACTTTACATGGGAAAAAACCACCAAGAACAAAGAAAAAAATGAAATATTAGGAAAAAATACTTATAATTTATATTACTAGGAGATAATGTCTGTATAATAAAAAGAGCTTCTAAAAATATAAAAGAAAAAGACCGCGAACTCTCTAGAAATATGAACTGATGGTTCACAATGAAAGAAATGTACATGACTCCTAACCATACAAAAAGATACTCATCCTCATTCTTAAGAGGAAAAATCCAAATTCAGAAGCTGAGACTCCTACTCACCAAAGCTACCACCTAGCTTCTACCATTGCCAGAAGCCTGCTATGTCAGTAACAAAGACTAATGCCAAGTCCCTGGCACAGCATCACCCTTTTAAAGAGACCGACTACCTACTTCGTAATAGCTGACTATTACCAAGCTGACTCCAATTGACTCTTTAAATCCTGGAAGGAGCAGCCATTCATACTAACAGAAATCAATGCATAATCGGGATAAAGCTTTCCTGCACACAGGGCCTGAGCTAGCACAGCTATACGAGGGCTTACAGAGTACTTGACCTCACAAAACCGCTCATTAGACCAAGCAAAAGAGGTGCAGCAGTGCTCACATGACCAAGGGGCTTCCAGTCCTATCTCATAAACAGCAACATGCAACAGAGGCCAGCTGGACACAGCAATGACAAGCCGCCTGAAGGTATAGCTAAGGCATCAGCCCGGAGAAGAGACCATGTGAGGACGGACGCTAAGCTCCAAGGTACAGATTCTAAATGACCACTAAATGGTGCTGTTTCCCTAAAAGGTAGAGTACGTGGGTCCCAGAACCACAGTGGATTATATGAGTGACCCTACTGATCATCACTCCCAGGGACCGACTTGGGGAATCTGTGCTTCCTGTCCCTGAAATTAGAGGTTCTGTAGGTTTAGAAGTCCTGGTTCCCTAAGCAGAAACACTTCCACTAATGGACACGGCAAGAATTCCACTAAATGGCACTTCTGTGTTCCTCTAATCAAAGGATCAAAAGGAAAAAAGAGGAGTCACCCTGTTGGCAGGGGCAATGGACCCAGTCAGCAGGAAGAGGAAGGACTGCTGGTATATACTGGGGGCAAGAGAGGAATATGCTTGGCAAAGAGGTGAAAGGTGGTACTTTGGGTGCCCACTTGTCCAACAGTGATGGCAAACGGAAATGCACAGTAGCCATAGCCAGAGTACAGCATGGTTAGGGACTTGCATCCCTCAAGCATGAGCATCTAGGTCACACAATTAGGTTAGCCCCCTAGGCCAGATGCTACCCAAATAAGAAAGAACCTAGAAGGAGCGCTAGAGGATGGAGGAGCTGAGTATCCGTGTGGCCAAGACTAGCTACAGCAGGAGGCAGTGAATTATCCCACCAGGAGTCTTCACTAAGTCTTCCCTAGGAAAAGAAGCCCTCCAGAAACCTGGAGGAGCTATCCCCAAAACCTGTCAGAAGACAGATCTGAGCGGTGCATGGAAGAGAATGAATGAATGCTGTGCTGTGTCACACAGAGGCTCCCTCGGAATTAAGGACCTTATTCTCCAGATACTGGGACTGCTGCCAGCTGCCTGTTCTCAGCCATTGGTCCTCTCCAGATTTGCCCGTGGCAATCACCTTCTTGTGATTATCTTATTATTATTATTATTATTATTACTATCATCACATTATTTTACTATCTTAAAATAGTATATATACATGTTTCTTCCCTTTTTACTTGATGAAGCATAGGAAGAGTGAGCTTCCTGAGATGGCCTTTAGTCCCAGCTCCCCAGGAAGCTTTCAAAGCAACCCCATCCAACCCCATCAACTTCCCCAGCCCTGCTCTTGCCACACAGTTTCTGACTAACCAAGGATCAAGCTTCAGAATCATGTCAGGATGAAGAGATGAGCAAAATTACCAACGGATGAGACAGTGAAACCAACTAGGATAGAAGGGAAAGTGGGGAGTGGGAAGGGCCCAGGAAAGGGCAAGCACAGAGGGAGGAAGCAAGGAAGCATCCCATAAAGTTCTGACTTTTAAGGAAACCCAGCCTTCAGAGACTAGAAGTAGAGTTGGAGGAGTGGTCAGAAACAACTAATTTTATAAGTAATCTAACTTAATATTGCTTCAGAAGACAGAAAAAGAAATCCACAAGCCCTACGTCTATGTGTAAAGTAATAAACAAAATGAATACTGATCTTCAGAGTATCACCAGATGGGACTAGATTTTTTTTTTTTCTTTTGAGGAAAGGCAGACTGCCACATAGCACCTTGTTTGGCTGTGTCTAGGGTCTTGGAAGCTTGACTATCATATGTTCTCCTACAAATGGACTTTGAGAGCTTGTTTGGAGGTTCTAGTGGGGAGCGCAGCTACGTATGCCCGGACTTCCTCTATTGGGGAAGGTGGTCCTCTCCAACTGAGCACAGAGCTTCAGGAGGGACATACATGGAGCAGTGAAGGAGGAAGGGGACACCCACCTACCCAGCCAGAACAGCTGTATCAACCCTGGTGATCAACAGGGTGTCAGATGTGGCAGCCAGATCATGCTCACGTCCTAGATTTTCAATTTAATGATGTAGCACTGACCTTTTAGAAAGAACACAAAAGTCAGTGAAGTGTGGAAAATTGAACACATTTTTATCTTTACTCCTTCCTTAAGGACCTTATTAAGGACCTTATTCTCCAGATGCTGGGACTGCTGCCAGCTGCCCGTGCTGAAATAGAGTGAAGGGAGCAATTTTTTTTTCTTTTAAAAAAGGCATAAACAATCGAGGACAAAAAAGAACAATAAATAAGAAAATACAATAGGAGAGATGATGACAAAATTTTGGAAGATGGAAGGCAGATAGATGTGGTTAGTAACACCGCTGACCAGAGAAGGTGATACCTACAACTGCAAAAGAAGCAGCCAATTACAACCTGGGATCTCAGGAAGGCCCAGGGATTGGAAGGACCAGACACCACAGGAGATGTAAGCGTGGGTGTAACCAAAATCAGAAGCACTTAGACCCCAAATCCTCATCCTCTTGCTGTGGGGTCAGGCAACAACCCCTTCCCAATGCTGGTATAAGACAAGAGACCTACAGCATTTACTTGCTGTGAATTTCTTACTGTAACTGTCCTGAAGCCCACATTCCCCCTTTGCCCAACATCCCTCCCTCCCTTCTCCCACATAACACGACAAAGAAAATGAGCTAGGAAAATAATCCAGAGAGGCCCTGTGACAGCCTTGAGGCACCATTTTGAGGAAAGAAGTGGAAGGCCACATACTGAATAGTGAGATCCCTGTCTTTCCCCTGCTCATGGAAACCTGTCAAAAAAAAAAAAACTTGTCCAGGTCAGGAATTTGGAAGGTTCCACTCTACAGAAGCTCATATACTGACACTGAGAGAATCCCTAATGAAACAGTTGCTATCTCCCCGAAGTGAAGCTTGGCACTTGAGAAACCCATGAACCCAGTGTTCCCAGCACGTGTATTATTAACACCTGGGTCTCACCTGCAGACAGACAGCCAAGATCACCAAACTTTTCAAGGAAAAGCCCCTAACAAGGAAAGTCAGAGACCGGGTCGCCTGGGTGGCTCAGTGGGTTAAAGCCTCTGCCTTTGGCTCAGGTGATCCCAGGGTCATGGGACTGAGCCCTGCATTGGGCTCTCTGCTCAGCAGAGAACCTGCTTCCCTTCCTCTCTCTCTGCCTGCCCTTCTGCCCACCTGTGATCTCTGTCTGTCAAATAAATAAATAAAATCTAAGAAAAGAAGAAAAAAAAAAGAAAAGTCAGAGACCAAAACAAATTGAGGAGAAAGAAAAAAACCGGGAGGGGAAGAAAAAGAAACACTGCAGAGAATAGAAGACAACATGAAAATAACCTACGACAACCTCAAAGAGAAGTCAGTGAATCCATGACACAAGGACAGGAGGCTCAAGAAAGGCACACTGAGAGAACAAGGAAGAGAACAGGAAAACGTAACAGCAGAAACATGAAAATCTGACATCAGAGTTTTAAGATAAAGTTGAAGAAATTTCCCAAAAAGTAGATAGGAAACAAAATATAAAAAAGAGGATCAGACCAAAATCCTTTAACTTCCTTCCAAGAAAAATTCCAAAAAAGAAGAGAACAGAGAAAACAAAGAAGGGACATTATCCATGAACTATAACAAGAAAATAATCCAGGGCACCTGAGTGGCTCAGTTGGTTAAGCGACTGCCTTCAGCTCAAGTCATGATCCTGGAGTCCCAGATCGAGTCCCGCATTGGGCTCCCTGCTCAGTGGAGAGTCTGCTTCTCCCTTTGACCCTTCCCCTTCTCCTGTTCTCTCTCTCTCTTTCTCTCTCTCTCAAATAAATAAAAAAATAAAAAATAAATGAAACAAGAAAATAATCTAGACATGAAGGAATTTCCAAACTGAAGAGTCAACAGAATGATCAATACAATAAATTAAAAATTGGGGTCCCTGGGTGGCTCAGCTGGTTAAACATCTGCCGTTGGTTCAGATCATAGTTCCGGGGTCCTGGGATTGAGCCCCAGTGGGGCTCCCTGCTCAGCAGGTAGTCTGCTTCTCCCCTCTCCGCCCCCGCTCATGATCTCTCTCACTCTCTCACTCACGCAAGCATGCTCTCTCTCATAAAATCTTTTCCTAATTAATTAAAAATTACGCACACCAGAGTACATAACCATGACTTTTTTCAGAAAATTGGGAATAAAGAAAAGATCTTAAACCTTCCAAAGAGGAAAAAACAGTCATATGCAAAAACAGCTAAAGACAGAATGGCATCAGAATCTCAAAAGCAACCCTGATTTGAGAGGTGTGATGACTTTAAAATTTGGAAATAGGATTTTTAATCATGAATTTTAAGCCCAGCCAAACCACTGAGCATGCATAAAATGAAGACAGTTTAAGAGAATGTCTCAAAGATTTCTCTCACACCACCTTCCTTGGGAAGCTACCAGAGAATCTGTTCACCCAAATAAGGGTATAATCTAAGGAAGAAGACACAGGGGCACAAGAAATAGGGGATCTAGAAAGGACAAAGGTGAGGGGACTTCACAGATGACAGTGAATGAAGTTCTAGGTTAAGAGCTGGGTGGCAGGCCTACAGTGACCAGTCCTGGCTGGAACATGGGGATGGAGGGCTCCAAAGACAGACAGACAAATCAGACAAACAGACAAATCAGAAGTGCTGAGATACATATACTGCTCTACTGATGCTTTTGGACATAATGACAGCCCTATAGAAAAATAAGTGAACAGGGGCGCCTGGGTGGCTCAGTGGGTTAAGCCGCTGCCTTCGGCTCAGGTCATGATCTCAGAGTCCTGGGATCGAGTCCCGCATCGGGCTCTCTGCTCAGCATGGAGCCTGCTTCCCTCTCTCTCTCTCTGCCTGCTTCTCTGTCTACTTGTGATTTCTCTCTGTCAAATAAATAAATAAAATCTTTAAAAAAAGAAAAAAAGAAAGAAAAATAAGTGAACAAATCCCAGGAAAACAAACAGTTGTACAGAAGGTGGTAGCTCAGCCAAAAATCAGTTACAGAGTGTTAATAATGTGAACACCGAATATCGACTTAACCAAAATGGTGGTATTGCTATACTGAAAGGACTGAAGGAGGAAAAGAAGGGGAAAGAAAGCTAACTTCTATCAGCCATGATACAAAGTGGAAGAATAAGATCTAAAATTGAAAATTCACAAAGAAAGTGTGTATATATTAATTTAAAAATCAAGATAAAATGTGAAGAAACACTTGAAGGGGTTAAAAGTGGTTCCTTCGGAAAGGGTAGTTTCTAAGACTGAGGAGGGGTGAGGCAGAGGTCCTTCTGTTTTTTACTAAAAGCCATATACTACTTGATGGTTTGAAGTGTTTTAAATGGTTTAATTTGTTTTAAAACTATTTGTTCATAATATGTATACAATATGCACAAATATATGTGCTATACATACACTGATACATGATGTAGGATACATTTAAAGTATATTGTATAAAATGTATCATAACAATCAAAACAGAATTAAAGAAAAATAATTCCCACAAGAAAAATAAGTTATTTTATTTATATTTTTATGTTTTACATTTACTTATGTTTATATCATTATAACACTCAAGATAGTTAAGACTACACGATCCGGACTCTGCAAATAATTCCAAGAGCTATAATTTCCTAAGGTCACCACTTTGAAGAAAACCAAGAATTTAAATATATATGTTTTAGGGGTGCCTGGGTGGCTCAGTCGGTTAAGAATGCAACTCTTTGGGGACTGGGTGACTCAGTCATTGGGCGTCTGCTTTCAGCTCAGGTCCTGATCCCAGTGTCCTGGGATCGAGCCCCGGATCGGGTTCCCTACTCAGCAGGAAGCCTGCTTCTCTCTCTCCCACTCCCCCTGCTTGTGTTCCCTCTCTGGCTGCCTATCTGTCAAACACATAAATAAAATCTTTAAACAAACAAAAACAAGAATCCAACTCTTGATTTCAGCTCTGGTCATGATCTCAGGGTCGTGAGATCAAGCCCAGTATTGGGTTCCAAGTTCAGTGGAGAGCCTACCTGAGATTCTGTCTCTCCCTCGCCCTCTGCCCCTCCCCCACTCATACATGAAGGTGCGCACACGCTCTCTCAAGTAATCTTTATTTTAAAAATAAATAATATAAATGTATACGTTTTAGTGTGTTTGCTCTAAAAAACTATCCCAGTGTTTACAGTCAGATATCAGTAACCAATTAAAAGTGGTATCTGTTAGGAAAAAATCAAATCATTAGGTCTTGAGAGATGACAAGGAGAACCAGTCAGCAAAGTAGTAACTGCCTGAGAGAGCCAGTGTCATGCCAGGAAGCGCAGTTTCACAACACGGGAAGTGAGATCATCACTTCACTACGCTCAACACCAGTTATATTCTCACTAGACAATCACACTCAGATCTGGATCTCCACAGCTTGAGAAAGATGCAGACAACTTGGAGTAGATTCAGATATGAATTAAAGGCAATTAAAAAGCTCAATACTAAGACCTCTGGCAATACCCAGGGAAGCTGATTCCTCAGTCTGGAGAGAGAAAGAGAAGCAAACAAAAAGCTTCCCCACAGAAAGCAGAGGATCTCTGCTAGAGAGAGAGAAAGAGTTAACATGCTTAAAATATTAAGGAAGAATTTAGGTTATATAGAACCTATTTTTCAGAGTCCTGGTTGTCCATAGTGCAGATAAATTACTAAAGAAGAATGTTACAGTGTCCTTCTTCAGTGATAGGAGAAGCAAAAGGAGTAAAATCTATCCCACATTCTTTCCAGATGGCACACACATGAATGCCAGGGAATAAACGAAGATTTCTTAAATTTGAGATTCAGGAACTACACAATAAAAGGAAAACCAGAAATATGTGTGTTTATAAAAACGTGCCAAATAAACCCCAAAAGTTGCCTTGCTACCATAAATCCACCGAAAAATTAGGCTGAATGACTACTTCATTTGCTACATCGAGAATCTTTAACAACTTTACATTAGCATGCTAACGTTTGCTTAATTTGCAAGCAATATTATGGCTGCTCCAGAATTAACCTGAAGTGCTTAACAGTTTGGTATAGTTCTCAGAAATTAAGAAATAAACCATTCGAAATTATTTTATATGGCCCCACCTCCCCTTAGCTCAGAGTTAATGCTTGATCTCCCACAATGTGAAAAGCTGGCTTTGTTCCCTCTTTACCTTCAGTGCTGAGAAGGACATGTGGTCCACTCCCATAACTAAGGCTTTTAATCTTCTTTCCACATAAGGCTTCTAGCTTTTTGGGTACAAGTGTACTCTGGTTATCTCCAGTTCCTAGACAGTTACTATAGTTCAGGCCAAATACAAAGACCTAGAAAACAAATAGTTTTGTCTGAGTCACTTGGCCTAAAGTTACACAAAGGCTCCCTTCTCCACTCTGAAAATAAGACACAGTCAAGTTCAGTGTGACAGCTCAGTAGGTAGGAAAAGACGGATCGCATTAAGAAAATTTCAAGCTCTGCTAACATTATTGAAGTTTTAGAATACGTGGCTATACTATGAAATTCAAAGAGTGCAGAGGGTTGAGGGGTATTAAATCAAGAAACTGAAGAGACAGAGAAACTGTATCAAAGACATGGTCTTCTTGAATTTCAGGTTCTTTTTATCCCCAACCTTTTCAGCAGATAAGGAGGTAGGCCTTGCTGGATGCATCTGGGATAGCAGAGAAAAGACTGGAAGGAAGGTAAGGGCCAAGGGGATAAAGTGCCAAAAAACACACCAGGGAAAGTGGAATGAATGTGTCTATGGCTCTTCCACTGAATTAGTTCAAAAAAGAGACTGATTTGAGTAAACTTGCATTCTGGAAAGCTCAGCTGGCCATAACCTTTTCTTGGTCTTCAAATTTCACGCTTTAGAGCTCACCCCTATTACACACTGGGTTTTAAGAGATTCTTACCTCATCATTGTCGGTAACATACAGTGCTTCATTGGCTGAGGTGCCAAAGACACATGCTTTCCGAATAGATGCAATTTCTTGAGGGGAGAGCAGAGTGAAGATTGGCCACTTTCCTACATCCACCATGACTCTGGCTTCAAGTAATTCCTATAAATAAGCCGACATCTCTGCTGCAACAAAAAAAGGCCCCAAGAAAAAAATTAAATAACCACTAAACTAACTTTCAAAAAATGACATTGTGAATGAAAAAAAAAAAAAACAAAAAAAAACCACCTAATTCCAAAAGAAAATACCAACCTTTGGTTAAATGGATCGCTCAATTTCCCCAGCAACGTCTCCAGTCCTTCCTCCACCGTCAGACCTGGACCTTTTTCTGCAACAAGAGGAACAACTCGATAGAACCAGTTGCTAGTCTTACCAACTTACAAGTCAGTGCTTATCTGTTACAGACATGCTCACTTGCAACCAGAGAGCAGACAATGGAAAGGCAGCTAACTGGATGAAACCAGGGTCTCTCATCAGGCAATTTTTCTTTAGGTTACTGAGATAGAAGTTAAAGGTTACAGTACTAGTTTGTCTAAGACACTCAATTCTTGCTCAGCAGAGAGAGGGCGGGAAGGTGTGTGCATGCACTGAATGTTACAAAAACCAGAATCATTACCTCTACTTCCCCACTGTCCTCCTTCCATCCCTAAGATGCACCCAAAGATCCCCATCCTTCATAGAAAATCACTGTCATGCCAAGCCACTGTTTAATCACGGGAATGGGACATCCCTCACGTAAGTCTAGAGTGGCAAAAATACTAAGAAGAACAAGACTAAGATATACTGAATGAAACCATAAAATAAAGCATTATATTCTGGTCCTAATTTCTATGACATTTTCTACATATATACAGATGAAATTTCATTTCATACTGAAAGGTATCAGATGAACAAGGAAAGACAATTCACCCTAATCTTGTTGTTCAAGGTCATGACTATAGCCTTCAGGCAAGCAGCAATTAGCTTAAACAGTATCTTATAAAAAGTAGACATATGTATAAATTCCCATAAAACTCTAAACTTGACCTGTTTAAGGAGTTTTACACAAAGAATCCATCCTGGTCATGCCTCCAGTTCTTCTAGGGTTAAAAAGTATTTCTAGAAATTCCAGGGAGCTGCACAAGCACAAAACCCTACCATGCCAATTGAAGTTTCCATTCTGGCTCGCACCTCTAGAAACTGAAATAGAACCAGTTTATAAATACAACCAGGGTTTCCTAATGAGGTACAGAACTCCTGAAGTTCCTTCCTCCTCACTCTCTTCTCAGATCTCTAAAAATAGCCAAGAGAGCGGGCTCAAGACCAAGGCCTTCTGGGCTACAGTACCTCTGATAACACCTAGAGAGAGCCTTGGGGCTTTGGTATACTTAACCAAGGCCTCAATTTTCACCATCCAGGGAGATTTTCCCATGAGTACCAACTTGTCCGATGACAAGGACCAGATAACTACTATATGCCAAGAATCACATCACATACTCAATAAGCATTTAACACGATCAAGACAGGCTATTCCCCATCACTCAGACTCCTGGAACAACATGTGAGTGTTCTGAGAAGTGTGCATAGGTACGTGCTGGTGGGAACAGGTCAAGTTTGAGGAAGGGTGAAAAACTAATACATAAACATGTTCAAAAATTTTGTTTCAACCAGTTCAAAGGAGGAAAGTAAGTCTCTCTACTTTATCCTTCCCCAACCCTCTCCTCAAAGGCAACCACTGTGAACAGTTGTTTCTAATTCCTTCCAGAGACTGTGTAGGCTTACAAAAGCATTTTGTGGATGTGTGTGTGGAAGCCTTTCTTCCTTTACTTAACAGTGCTTCTTGGAAATCATTCTATATGAGCACATGCAGATTTACTTCATTTCTTTTCAATGGTACTACGTAGCATTCCATTACACCACGTTAACAACTTACCTGCTTCCACTGAGAGACTGTTTAAGTCACTGCTAGTCTTTTCTTAACATAAACAAGACTCCAATTATTGTCTACATACATTATTGCACATACTTGTCTTTTTTTATACATGCATTTATAATATAAATCCCTAAAAATGGAACTGCTGGGTTAAAGTTTAACTGCTATTTTTTTAAAGATTTATTTATTTATTTGAGAGCCAGCAAGCACACAGTGGGGATGGAGGCAGAGGGAAAGGGAGAAAGAGCCTTAAAGCACCACCTAGGCATCCCAAATTGCTATCTAAGTTACCTCAAATTGTCCCTTACTGAAGTAGTACCAGTATATAAAATAACTACCAATGTATGGCAGTACCTGGTTAGTCATACCCTTACCACACAGTTTTATCATGGTGTCTCAGTTTTGTTTCAACTTGAACTCCTCCTATGATAAGTGAGGCTGGGCATCATTTAAAAAATAATCACAATAACAGCAATAATAATAACTGACATTTCTTGAACACAATGTGCCAAGTACTGTTCCTAATATTTTCTTTTTTTTTTTTTTTTAAGATTTTATTTATTTGACAGTGAGAGAGAGATCGCTAATAGGCAGAGAGGCAGGCAGAGAGTGCAGGGGGAGGGGCCAGCAGGCTCCCTACTTAGCAGAGAGCCTGATGCAGGGCTTGATCCCAGAGCCTGGGATCATGACCTGAGCCAAAGGCAGAGGCTGAACCCACTGAGCCACCCAAGCGCCGCATATTTTCTATTAAATCATGTAAATCCTCACTTTATAGACAAGGAAATGGAGGCAAAGAGATTTCAAGAATTTGCTCAAACCATTAAGTGGCTGAGTCAGGGCCTGAAGCCACACAATCCGGAATCTGGAATCTGCACGCACACTCTTGACCTCTTGGCCTCATGCGTCATCCTTTTACATAAAGTCCCTTTTTTTCTTCTGATCTATTGTTCTTTTCTTTGTTCTTGATTTTTGTGTTCTTTGTATAGAAAGATTGTCTTAAATGCTCTTAGAGGTAACGGAAAAAGATGCCTCTTACCCTGTCCCACTCAAACGGCCTGACTTGTGTCTCTTACAAAACAGACAGGGAGGGGCACCTGAGTGGGTCAGTAGGTTAAGCCACTGCCTTCAGCTCAGGTCATGATCTCCGGGTCCTGGGATCGAACTCCGAGTCTGGCTCCTTGCTCAGTGGGGAGCCTGCTTCTCTCTCTGCCTCTGCCTGCCTCTCTGCCTGCTTGTGCTCTCGGTCTCTCTCTCTCTCTCTGTCAAATAAATTTTAAAAATCTTCAAAAAAACAAAAAACAAAAACCAGGGAAGGAGTCACAAGAAAGGAAAACAGTGTAAATGTCTAGAAGCAGATAAATCAATTCCACCTCCTCAAAAAGAAAAAAAAAAAGAAAAAAATCCAGAACTTTATTTTCCTAGAATGTGAACCACATCAAAGTTAGTCCTCACATTTAATATTGAATATAGAATTTTAAATAAACAGGGAAAACGGGGGATTTAAATTAGCCAAAAAAATATAATTCACCACATTTAAAATTACAACACCAAGGGATACTATCATCAAACTTAAACATTTTCCTGACAACAGTACAATTATTCTGAAGTCATTAATCAGCCATGGGCGACTCTGACCCCAAAGGTTTGGTAAGCTACTGAAAAATCAGGCTCTCATAAATGATGGCTTATTATATGAACTTATTATATATTTCATAATGATGGCTTATTATATGAACCCATTTCTCAATTACTTGAAGTTTTGTTTTACAAGATATTTCTCCAAAGGCTTATAAAATTAAAAGTTAATATAAAACCAGGTCATGTATCTCACAGGTCCACACCCATCATAAAAGCAGAAAGTATTAGCAACAGCCTAGGTATGGTGGAAAAGACAGTGTCCTGAGGCATGTGTTTTATTAATAGGTTGGCTTTTAATTAATCAGTGTGACATGCCACACATCTTCCTGAGCCTGGGTCTCTCAAAAATCTGTCCTGTAAGGCTCTATAATGTTATGCTCAAGATGTAAAGAACAAGCTGCAGGGGATTTTGGAACACATGAAAACAAGGGCAGTAATGCTGCACAAGCAAGTCATCACTCCTAGCAACACGATCCTGTGAAGTAAACAAAGACCAGGAAGGAAGACAGGAACAGCGACCGAGAACAGCTGCAGACATTATGTTAAGCAGCTTCACATAATATTATTTCATTTAATCTTCACGATATTCTTGTAAGGAAAGTTATAATCCATTCTTAGCAAATAAGAAGTGGGGCTCAGAGGTAAAGTGACACCCCAAGGTCACAGAGCGGTGAGTGGCATAGTCAGGACTCAACCCCCAGCCTTCCGAGTCTTCTTACATCAGAGAATATCAGCCCTGGCCCTTCAGTGGTTAAACTTCTCCAACATTACTTCCTTCTGACTTTATCCAATAATGTACACCAGCATCTGTTTTTAAAATGCTTCAAATACCAAAATAACTCCCCCCGCCAAATTTGTTCGCTAATAAGCCTTTATCTAGACTTGCGTGGTGAAACCTTGAGAATGTCACTCATTCCTTCCTTTTTCCGAAAACCACTAGGCAGCACATCCTGGAGACTAAATGCAGGACCCTTTGTCCTCAAGGAGCTCACAAGAGTAGATGAACGCAAGGTGCCTCCTTGGGCTACAGACTGCTACAGCACAAGCTTGTCTCCCTTAGACCAGGTTCAAGATGAGCAGCTGATGACATGAACAAGGTACCCTCAGAATTCAGACAAGGTTCCCCAAGAAGTTTTGTGGAGGTACAAGAACTCAGGATGTAAGGAATATCTGCTTATCTGCTGTAAGGAATAGATCAGTTCTGAATGTGGGCATATGGTGTCTCTTTCCTAGGGCAGTATAATATAAATGCAAATACCACCAACATTCCCTAATTAACTCAAAATCATTACAATTAGATTACTGTGGTGAGATGTTGGGGGCAGCAAAACCTTTGTTAACTAATATTAAGAAAAGCATACTAAGCTAACTATCATTCTATCAACTTCATATGTTTGACCCTCTACCACAAAATTACAAAGTGTGTATACTACAAATCCAAAAGGCTAAAGCAGTTGGAATCACTAGAAATTAACTAGCATTTAATCGGCTATGAAATCTATACCAGGCCCAAGACACTGTGCCCAACAACGAGTCAGAAGTACAAGGATCAGTCACAGGAAGAACAGTATTAGGACAGCTCAAATGTCTCATGATATCTACCAACTTTGCCTGAACAAGAAGTATTTCCAAATTTGTTCTAACTGTACGGACTACACTGAAAGGTATATAAACATGGTTCAACATCATTTCATTTCAGTCATCATGCTTCAAACAGTAATATTCTATCAGAAGCCACTACTAATAGGAAAGAATCTTCCCATGGCCTGCTCAACCTGGGCCATCCTGGATGGACACATACTTTGGAAAGTATTCAGCAGTGATTTTTAAGGAAGGTAACCCAATGCTTTTCCTTCCATAGTACTATGACACATCCCTCAAATGAAATATATCAAGGGAGATGCAAATACTAAACTATGAGCTTATTCCTATGTTAAAAACAAAATAAAACACCAAGTGCACCTGTAGGGCTTAGTTATGTTAGAAAACAGTACGAGCTATGTGATTAAAATTTTTAAAAACATAATACATACAGATAAAGGACACATACACACCAAATGTATTTCTCTAGTGAGATTAAGAGGTGATACTTTCTTTGTACTGTTCAAATATATTCCACATTTCTGTAACAAACACTGTGGCCAAAAGATAAGCAAATATTTTAAATGAAAATAAAAGCTTAGTTATTTGAATTACATATACCCCCTAAATTGCTAAAGTTTAAAGAGAGGTTCTGGCCTTAAATTTATAGCCCAGGATGGCAGAGTGTTTCAAGCAAATCTGTAAAATGAGTTATTAATATAAAATTAAATGTAGAAAGTAGGAATGTAAAATGTTACAGCCAATGTAGAAAACATTATGTCAGTTCCTCAAAAAATTAAAGACAGAGGCCCCTGGGGGGGTTCAGTCATTGAGCATCTGCCTTCAGCTCGGGTCATGATTCCAGGGTCCTGGGATTAAGCCTTGAATCGGGCTCTCTGCTCAGAGGGAAGTCTGCTTCTCCTTCTCCCACCCCCCTGCTTGTGTTTGTGATCTCGCTGTCTCTCTGTCCAATAAATAAAATCTTAAAAAAATAAATTAAAGAATTACCGTATGATCTAGCAATTATACTTCTAGTATAAACACAAAAGAATTGAAACCAGGGACTTGAATAGACAGTTGTATACCAATGACCAGGGCAATGTTATTCACAATAGCCAAAAGGTGGAAAACTCAAATATCTACAAATAGGTGCACGGATAAACAAAATATGGTATCTATATACAATGGAACAGTATTCGAACTTAAAAAAGAAATGACTGAGACATGGCATAATGGGGATGAACCTTGAGAACATTAGGTTAAGTGAAACAAGCCATACACAAAGAACACAATTGTATGACTCCACTTACAGGAGGTGCCTAGCCTAGTCAAACGTATAGAGAAAGAAAGAATGATAGTTGCCAGCGACTGGGCAGATATGAGAATGGGGAGTTATGGTTTAATGAATACAGAGTGACAGTTTGGGAGGATGAGAAAGTTCTATGGAAACAGGCAGTGGTAACAACTGCCTAGTAATGCGAATGTTCTTAATGTCAGTAAACTGTATACCTACCAACAGTTAAAACAGTTTTTATGTTATGTATATTTTGTCACAATTTGTAAAAATCAAATTATGGGAGCACCTGGGTAGCTCAGTCCGTTAAGTGACCAACTCTTGGATTTGGCTCAGGTCATGATCTCAGGGTGGCTCTGCACTCCTCCTCCTCAGGGGAGAGGAGTCCACTAGAGAGTCTCTTCCTCTCCCCCTGCTCCTCCCTCACACATATGTACACTTTCTCAAATAAATAAATCTTAAATAAAATTATGATCCCCTGTTTACATCAAACCTGCATTAATAAACTCAAAGATATAAATTTTTTATAGATTTTATTTATTTATTTGACAGAGAGAGAGAGAGGGAGAGAGGAGTGAAAGAGGGAATACAAGCAGAGAGAGTGGGAGGGGAGAAGCAGGTTTCCACAGAGCAGGGAGCCTGATGATGGGCTCAATCCCAGGACCCTGAGATCATGACCTGAGCCCACGGCAGACATTCCATGACTGAGCCACCCAGGTGCCCCAAAGATATGTATTTTAAAAATTAAGTTTCAGTCCTAAAAAACATTTTTTAAAAAGTACAATCATAATTCATTAATTCTGTTTGGGAAGGCAAGTTCAGATTAAAGAAATCCTGAACAGAACATTTATAAAAGACATACAGCCTTCTTAGAACTTTCCAGCATATACAACAGTTCAAACTAAACCAACTATTTGTTATGATGACCAGTCCTTCTAGGGCTTGACTGATAATCATAGAAATGAGTTTCAATTAGTCCATTATATTAAATAGTCACCTCTGAAGTACTTCAGTACGATCATCTTTTTCTTTTTGCAACATTTTTTCTGCCCATTATTTAGGAAGTACTCTCTCATAAAAAGCATTGATATGTTCACCCTCCATTATCACTCACTGTGCATTAATAGGTGAATCAATGATTTCTTGTTTTTTTGCCGTATGAAAATAAAGCAAGAGTAGAAGAACAGAAATGAGAAATGAAGGCAGACGATAGAAAAGAGTTTTAATGCTTCAGAGGATAGTATCCCAACCCACTTGGATCTCCATATTTTCTTTGACACTCAAAAATATATCCCATATTCCCACAGACTTTTTCTGTGTCCACTGGTATTCTGGATCCAAATCCCATTCCCTGGATAGCTTTTCCTAGTGACAAGCACTGTCCCTCAGAAAGCTCATGGCATGGAGAAGAAAAGGTTATTTTTATTTTATACTCTGAAAGCAAATTTAGACAAGAGGACAAACACAGACCTTCCAATTTTAGAAATCTACATTTGGAATTGGAAAACTAAAGGAATAATGTAGCAACCAATCTTTTGATCCCTCTAAGAGTAGATTTATTTTCCCTTCCCCTAGGAACCAAGTAACTGTTACAGGTTTGCTTTACTGATTGAGCAAAAAATATATTTGAATACACTTACAAAATTTTTATTTCTTTTTTTAAGATTTTATTTATTTATTTGACAGAGATCACAAGTAGATGGAGGCAGGCAGAGAGAGAGAGAGAGAGAGAGGGAAGCAGGCTCCCTGCTGAGCAGAGAGCCCAACCCAGGACTCGATCCCCAGACGCCGAGATCATGACCTGAGCCGAAGGCAGCAGCTTAACCCACTGAGCCACCCAGGCACCGCTACACTTACAAAATTTTTTAAAAAACAACAGGAAATAGAGAATCTATTCCAGGAAAACTTTTGATAAAATAATGCTCTCAATAATAGTAGAAATTAGAATTATAACTTACAAGCCTGGGGCTTCCACACAGATCTCAACCTTCATTCTAACCAGCACATTATGTGGCAACAAAGGAGACGGACGCCACTGATGGGAAAGTACACCTCAGAACCTGTCTTCTGCTGGCCTGAAAGCTTGCTAAGGAAAAGAGGTCAGAAGAGTGTGAACAGCCCTGCGGAACTGGTTAGCACCAAGATCCTGACTCCTTTTCTGCGGTCATTCTTGGGGCATGAAGCAAGCTTGTATCGTTCCTTATCATAGAAGCTGATAGTCTCACAGTAAACATAAAAACTGAATGCTGAATCAATCTGTTGGAAAGGTGCCTGTGTGCTCTTTAGCATACAAGATATAGCCTTTGAAACAGCTATGTCAAATATGGAAAGTTGTTTTTTAATTGCAAAATAATTTATTTAAATTAAAGCACTTACTTTAATTTATACTGAATTTATACTGAAAATCTCTAATAGAAGTTTTTCCATTTTCATAAAGTGGATGGGTAATTATTTGTTACCAGCTTAAGCTGCTAAGCTGCCTTACAAAAGGAATTTATTTATAGTTAATGAGCTATTGATAAAGTCTAAGAAGCCTCACCAAAAAAGCACTTTCCAATAATATGAACAAAATAACAGTATATATCAACTCTTCTTCTGACAATGACCCCACATACCAGGAGGAAATCATAAAGAGCAATACATTCGTGGTCCCTGGCTCTGGGGATGACAGTCTAACAGAAAGATCCTGGCAAGTGGGAACCTAGAACACGTGCAGAATAACAACGCAAACAATGGAATACCACACACAAACATACGGTCCGTGTGATACGTGTGCATGTACAAATGGAAAAAAATTACTTGCACAACTGTCAAAACTATGTGAAAATGATATATTCTAGAAAACCGCTACATGAAGTCCCAGAAATCAACTTCTTAGTAGCCTAACAGATGATCAAATGTAAGCATTTCCTCAGTGAAGATCAGCCAGTTTCCTGCAGGAATGAGTGTTTTTCATAGCTTTCTTCCTTTTTCACCAATGGAAGTTCCTGTTTGAGCACAACAGATTTAAGTGTGTAGCCATCTTTCTCTATTTTTGAGTTCTGTTTTTCAATTCTAGTAAAACTTCCAAATAGAAGAGTTTTAGGGTTTTAGGTAAATTTGGGCAGGTGCAACTTCATGGCTTGTCATGTCCTACATCTTTACTACAGCAAAATAAATTCAAGAAATACAGAAGAAAATAAATTCTGAAGTTACAGAAGAGCCAAATGTTACTCTCATTGATTTCTTCTATACCTACTCTGATGAGCTTTTTAAGACTGAACAGATGCTACACCTCTGACTTAGACACCAAATGTATTTCCAAGGTCCAGACACGCCTCTAAGACAGGCTCAGCCTCAAAACTTTATAAAGAAAAATACTTATTTTTTTTAAAGGATTTAATTCATTTATTTGAGAGGGAGAGAGAGAGAGAGAGAGCGAGCAAGAGCTTACGCACACAAGCCAGGGGAAGGGGCGGAGGGAGAAGGAGGAGCGGACTCCCCATTGGGCATGGAGCCCGATGCGGGGCTGGATGCCAGGACCCTGAGTCACCCAGGTGCCGCTAAATAAAAATACACTTTAAAACTACTGCACCAGTTCTATGGTATAAGTACTGCAAAGAAACAAAGTTTCAGAAATTTCCTGAGATACTGATACTTTACTGCCCGCGCTGCTGCAATAACTGTCATCCACTTCTCTTTTCTGCAAGCTTACCTTACTAGAAGAATGAAGGGGAATGTCCTGAATATTTGACAAATTCCACAAAGACAAAGGGCTCCAGAACGCCACATTCTCCAAAAGAGTTTATGCCATCCTTTACAAAGATGCAGATGAACAGGTGACAAGGCAATCCTCCTACCTTCATTTAAAACAGACTGATGTTTTAGAATTTCTGAGCACCCTGCCTCATCACTTTTGTTCAAATGTATTACTCATTGGAAGGACATCTGTCCCTTCCCAATTACCAGTAAGTTACTTTACTTGAAACACAATTTGCAATTATGGCCTCTAGAAGAAATTCTTTATCCCCATCATGCAGGGGCTACTCTCATTTCATTGCACAGAAGCTTTAGGCAATTCTAGGACATAGGGAATGTGACAGCTCATTGTAAGTGAAGAAATAATTCAACTGAGGCCAAGTGCTCAGGTTAGAAAAGCACAACCCAAGTGGCAATAGTATTAGCAGAAAAAAAATTTTTTTAAAGATATCCAGGATTGTAAAGCTGACTGTAATCTTATAGAAGCACTGCTTTCATGATACACTTCTATTTTTAAAAGGAAACCAGAAAAGAAAATTTCATGACTTGAAATAATTTCTATAGTTTTGTTCTTCATTGCACCAAACAGAAAAAGCTGTGTAAAACAGATCAAGTAAAAATAGATGGGTCAAAAGTCTGAAGAAATGGATAGAACATAGTAATACCTGATTTTATTTTTCTGTTAGTGTTCAAGGCTGGAATAGAGGGATCCAAGCTCAAATCCATTTATGGTATCATGAACCTTTCCTATGTGAAAAGCTGTAATGAGGGGCGCCTGGGTGGCTCAGTGGGTTAAGCCACTGCCTTTGGCTCAGGTCATGATCTCAGGGTCCTGGGATCAAGTCCCACATCGGGCTCTCTGCTCAGCAGGGAGCCTGCTTCCTCCTCTCTCTCTCTGCTTGCCTCTCTGCCTACTTGTGATCTCTCTCTGTCAAATAAATAAATAAATAAAATCTTTAAAAAAAAAAAAAGAAAAGAAAAGCTGTAATGTGATTTCATCTACTAGTCTCTGCCATGTTAGAGATCAACCGGGCACCTGGATAGCTCAGTAGGTTAAATGTCTGCCTTTGGCTAGGTCATGATCTCAGAGTCCAGGGACTGAGCGCCACACTGGGCTCCCTGCTCAGCGGAGAGCGTGCTTCTCCCTCTGCCCCTCACCCTGCTCATGCTCTCTTTCTCTCACTTCCTCTCACAAAAAAAAAAAAAAAAAAAAACTTTAAAAAATAAAAATAAATATCAACCATACCCTGCGATGGCCTAAAGCCAAATTAAAATTCCAGCAGTAGATAGGCAGACTCATACTGTATTCATTCAATAAATGTTTACTGGATGTCTACTAGGTAAAAAGGACACAAAGCCAACACTGCAACCCCCTCCTGGACCCCTAGCAGAACTTACATGGAGTCAGAGCGGTCTAGGCACATAAACAGATGTTCACCAGAGGGGCCACTGCTGTGATGGGGAGGTGTGAATGCCATGGAACACCAGAATAGGGACGTGTCAACTACCTGTGAAAAGCCAGGAAGGGAACAGTGAATATGTATATGTCAGGTGGGAAGAACTGAAAGAAATTTAGCATGGCACTAGCCAAAAAGCTTAGCCTTTATCCTAAGAACAACATTTAATCACTGAAAGACCTTAAGCAGGGAAGTGCTCAGATGTAGGTCTGTTCAAGATTACTTTGGCTGAATGTAGAGAGCAGATGGGGATGAAGGAAAAGAACTCAGGGGGAGCCTAAGGTGGCTGCAGTAAGGCAGGAAAGAAAACAGCCTGTACCAAGGAAATGGAAATGGAGCAACCTGGACAGGAGACAAACTCAAGAGAATTCTGTACCGGACTGACTGGGAGGAAAGGAGCTGAATAAGGGAAAGTGAGAACCAAGGGTTATACCCAGCTGCTTAGCAGAAGTAACTGAGTACAGTAGTGCCACTCACTAGGACAGAGAATACAGCCAGTTTCAGAAGGGAGATGAGGAATTCTCCCCTGGACATGTTAAGTTTAGCTACCTATGGGAAATCAGAGTGGATATGTCCAATAGGTAGTTTTACAAATCTGAAGATCAAGAAAGATCTGGATTGGAGATCTGGAAATTCGGCATGAGATCACCCAGGGAAAAGCGTATGGAGTAAGGAGAGAGCAGGATCTTGGAAAGAACTCTAAGAAAGTCCAGCAGCCCAGCGACAAGGAATACCCCTGCAGAAGAAACTGTGAAGGAATAGGCAGAGTAGGCAGAAAACAGTGTCATGGAAGCCTAGAGACATGAGTATCACACAAAGGAGGTAGTGTCAAGCTCTAAAGCTGCTGAGACCAAACAAGGTAAGGACAAAGGTCCACTGGTTTAACAAGAATCATTCACAACTTCCACAAGAAGAGTTTCAGTGGAGCTGTGGTTGGACACGGCCAAACTGCATCAGGTTGAGGAGCATGTGAAAGGTAAGGAAAGGGAACAATGAATATAAAGAAACTGTTCGCTAAGTTTGACTGTGAGGGAAAAGAGAAATAGGCAGTAAATGTAAAATGGGCTGGTGCTGAAGGACATATTTTGAATGATCTCTGTTTTAAACATACTAGAGATCTAAAAATATTCGTTTTAACAATTTTATTTTCAAGTAATTTCTACACTCAATGTTGGGCTTGAACTCACAACCCTGAAATCAAGAGTCACATGCCCTTCGGACTGAGCCAACCAGGTGTCCCCAGAGACTGAAAAATGTTTAAATGTTAATGGAAAGGAGCCAGTAGAGAGAAAGATAAGGACACGACATAACCACTAAATAAGGTTTCTGAGAAAGTAACAAGAAGTGGAATCTGAAGCACAGGTACAAGACAAGTTGTAGAAGGGGGTAGAATCTTCTGTGAAAACACAAGAAAAGAAAAGGATAGATATGGATGGAAGTGAGTTTCAAGGTCAGGGCACCAGAAGTTGGAAGCTATTTCTTTTTCTCTTCTTCTCTTCTCTTTCTCTACCCCTCCCTCTACATTTTTCACTTCCACCAGCAGTTCATGAGGGTTCCAACTTCCCCACATCCTCATCAACACTTATTATTGTCTTTTTTATTATAACCATCTTAGTGGGTGTGAAGTATCTCACTGTATTCTCTTCTGAGGTCAACTTTTTCTCCCTGCGAGGAAAGACGACTGAATAGAGGAACCTACAGAGGTGCTAAGACAGAGCACAGTGGAAGTTGGAAACCTTACATCTGTACCCATCTGATCTCCTATGAGTTTTTCTTCTCCAGTGAAGGGTCTGTTTTTCTTAAACTGATCTAAGCAGACTTGGAATGGGAAGTTGCTCATTTAAACATAATGAGACAAGTGCTCTTGAACAATAAGATCATCTGCTTGTTGAAAGTCCCGTAATAGACACATTTGAAATGACAGTTGAATAAGATTCACTCTTCTTAACCTTGAGAACAAAGCACCTCACAAACATCTGTTCACTGCAGATCTTACATCTGTACCATATGTATTTACAACTACAATCATGGTACTAAATTCATCAACTGGCAAACTGCAAGAAAACACCACATATCCATCAGCTCAATAATGGGTAATTCCTTTAAAACATGTTAACTGATTTTGGGGGCGCCTGGGTGGCTCAGTGGATTAAGCCACTGCCTTCGGCTCAGGTCATGATCTCAGGGTCCTGAGATCGAGCCCCGCATCGGGCTCTGTGCTCAGCAGGGAGCCTGCTTCCTCCTCTCTCTCTCTGCCTGACTCTCTGCCTACTTGTGATCTCTCTTTCTCTGTCAAATAAATAAATAAAATCTAAAAAGAAAAAAAAAGTTAACTGATTTTTGATGCAACCAGTACAAGATACTGTCACACCATTCAGTGAAACTAATTCAGTAGGTATATCCTTACGGAATAAGGATATAAAGACTGAATAATTTAGAGACTTCTCACTAAGGCACACTACTGCCATATGCTGACCTCAATTTTGTGCTCACAGATCATATCTTGGGACTGACTTATATGTGAACCAGATTTGCACCAAAGATTTTATGACACAAGGTGCTGTGCTGTTGTCTCAATCATATTTTGCTAACTAACATATAATCCCAAAACTCAGTGGCTTAAAAGGAGAGCTGTTAGTTATTTCTTTGAATTCTGTGCTTTGAGTAATTCAGTTGAGGTTACTCATGAGGGAGTATTCATAAGGGAGGCAAAGGGAGCTTAAGTAAGGCTCAAACGGGCCTCACACACATAGCTGGGCCACTGCGGGTGGTCTCTCCTCCTAGATTTACATGGAGCAGCCAGACACTCCATCTCTTTGATGGAATGTACAGCAGTCAAGCAGAGGGGGAGAAACTGTTGGCAATGATCCTGGAAACACTTCACCACAGCTGTTAACAATGTTACTAGATGTTTCCACCATACTATTTGGGTTCATGACTAAAGTACGATCTGGACAGACTTGGTCCATCTCCAAAACTAAAACTTCTTAAGCATTGAAAAGGACATCTCAGCAAACATACTCTTGCCCCTGTGGAATGCTAATCTCAGGAAAGCCACAGAATCTTCTTTTCTGGGGTTGTGGGAAGTATAGATACCAACTTTTGGGAATGGCCTGAGTATAGTCTTTCCCAAGTGAAATTTATTATCTCCTCAAGTCCTTTCACACTTTACGATTTGTTAGGTATGCATGAGTGTGATCTCATTTATTAAAATCTAACACTAAAAAAAAAAAAAATAGAGATATCCCCAGCTATTTCAACTCTTGATATTCAAACTCCATCTAAACTCAAAATTATCTAAAAAGATCTGCCTAAGTTCTTCAATACTCAAACTTTTGCTATTGGCTCTCCTAGACTCAAGTATAAGTTAGATTTGGATATCACGTTATCTCTTTTGACCTGAAATCTCACTATCTGAACACAGCAACCCAGCAAATTTGTATAGTAAAAAGGATGTATGTCCCAAAATATTAAATGCTGTTATCTTCAGATGACATAATTACAGGTGATGTACATTCTTTTTTATGCTTCTGTGATTTCTAAATTTTCTTTCATTGTTTCCTGGCAAGATTAGAGAAAAAGAAAAAAGTCTATATTGTGGACTTACTGTACTTGGAAATTTTAAAACATTAAGTCCATGCTGTGGGTCAAACACATAACTGACTTAGATAATCACTTGATTAATCACTTGATTAACTGAACTCCTCTATGAAATCTATTCTGGTTAAACTAAAACAACATTCATCATATGCCTCCTGTGCATTCCTCAACATGTACACAATATATAACATTTTTAGGGGGGGTTTAAAACCACAGAATATCTTTAAAAATGTGTCCTAATGCCCTGGCTGCACTTTAGAATCCTTGAGCGTCCACACCTTATCTATGATGCATGAATTACTGTTTAATGTAGTACACACAGAAAAAACCAGAATAATAATAATGGTCTTTGATTTCCTTTCAGTTTCGTCTTCCCCACACTGACTTTGAGATAAAGACACTGTCTCAGACTTCCCAGCTTGAACTCATTAATAAAATGAAGCCAAAAGTCTTGCTAGAACATATAGGCATACTTTATTTTTAAAAAATTTAAATAATACTTTTAAGCTGCAAACTTGATAGCTTTTTAAGGCTAGTTGCTTTCTGAAGTTCCCAGAATTTGATCATTTCGATCACACCCATAAAAAAATCACTGGAGAAGAAATCTCTTTAATGATTAATATCCTTCCTCTTCTTCTAAAGGGAAGAAGAAACAGGACCTGTCCAGAAGTACTTAATAAATAGACTGGTATTCCCACAACGGATTAAAAGATATCCATCTCACAGTTTAACTGCTATATTAACGGAATGGAAATGCACAGTTACCTTCTCCACCCTGAAAGCACTTTAAAGAGGTGAAATTCACCTTGTGCTCAGTTCAAATGGATACTTTGTAAAGTTTAAAGCACATTATAAACTGCCCTCAGGGTGAGCTCATTTTTGCACTCCCTTCAGCCTGATATACTCAGTGTTTAGATGTTACTATCCCACAATGCATAACAGTCTGAAAATCTTTCTGTCTCCAAGATCTATATTCCCCCCAACACAGGCCAAAGTCAGATAAGACTTTGAATCTGGTTTTTAAGCAGCATTATAATATTGCTTTATAAAACTGTAATTCCTAGCTGCAAAGATGACATCGGAATGTCTCGCATGCAAACAAATATACACAAAAAGCCACTTATGAGAGAGGAGAGCATGCCTATGGTCGTCTCCTATAAAATAGAGTAGGTAGCACACCCAAGGCAGGACAAGAGAAATACTCCCCTCAGTTCGCCGCACTCCTGGATAAAGGTCCCTAAATGCATGCCCCTTTGCGGAAACCGTGTTGTGGGAGAAAGGGAAACGGTGGAGGGCACGGTTTGTGACACCACTACCCTCCGGAGGTGAAGGAGGAGATGGAACGATCTCGGGAACGGCCGAGTGAGGATGGGGAGGAGAGTCGGAGGGGAGGTCTTTTCTCAGCAAAACAGCACCGAGAGCAGTAAGAGGCTTCAGCTGGGAGCAAAGCCGCGTCCAAACGGCTCAAAAAAGGGAGCCGGGAAAACTTTCGCCAGCCTCCCCCCACCCTTTCTCTCCTCCTCGGAAAAAACGCCAGCAGAGATGCCAACGGTGCCTCGCCTGGCGGCGCAGACAGCGGCCAAGACACAGCGCCCCGCGGACCCGCCGCCGGGGGGCCGGGGGGCGCGGGGGCCCGGGGGCTCGGGGGCCCGGGGGGTCGAGGCCCGCAGCCGAAGGGAGGGAGCGGGCAGGACGGGACGCGCCAGCCCGGCCCGTCGGGAAGGGAAGCAAGCAGAGGGGCAGGGGCGGAAGCAGCCCCCGCGAGCTCGGGCCCGAGCCTCACCGGCTACCTGGGACGCCAAGCAGCTGTCTCACGCTGTCCCGCCGGGCCCAGCCGCGGGAATCTCCGAAGCTCCGCGGGCCGGAGAGTCGCCTGCGAGCAGCGGCCGGGACGCCGGGCGAAGGGGAGGAGCGGGGGGCGGGCGCCAGGGGCCGGGCCGCCGGGTCACGTGGCCGGGCCGCCTCACGTGACGTCGACGCCGCGCGCCGGGCGGCCCCGGGCTTAGCCTCCTGAAAAGCGGCGGCCGCGGGCCGGTGTTTCTGGGCTCTAGGGCGGGGGTCTCTGAGGAGAGTCGCGGTGGAGCTCGGTGACCGCCGAGACTCGCAGGCTCTTGTCTCAGGGAGCCATGGACGCTCGAGGGGCTGGTTCCCGCCGCACTCCCCGATGGCTGGTTGAGCCGTGGGTTCGGCCGGCCAGCCTCCCCGAGGGACCCAGGACGGAAAAGCGACTGGAAACTGCTCTCCCCGCCCCGTGGCGCGCCCTGCTCCCTCTGCGCTCCCCAGGTGGTGGTGCTGGGGACAAAGGGTTTCGGAGGAGAGGCTCGTTTAACTCCAGAGATGTCTCCCTCCGCCCTTTCCTACCCGTCCGAGAGCAGCTGCGCTAGGCCAGAGGGTAGGGAGCGCGGCCAGTGCCCCGGGATCAGGAGGAGGGAGGAAGGGAGGGAGGCAGGCAGGCTTAGGGCCCAGGGGAGGAAAGGAAGGCAGACCTCCCGCGGAAGCGTGCCCCCAGGGTGGTAAGGGACCTAAGACAGCAAATGACCCAACCCTTTTCTTATTATAAATTGTAAACCGAGGCCGGGGTTGCTTTATGCTACTCCAGCGTGTCATCTGTTGAGACCGCAGTCATCTTTATAAAGTACTGTATCTACAGCCTTTTTGAAAACCCCAGTTGGCTCCATAGGCCGCAGGATTAAAGTCCAAATTTACCAGCATAACTTTCTAAGCAATCTTGTTCAAACTTACCTTTCCCACTTGAACTCCCCTGAATGAACAGAAAAACATTTCTAAGTAATCCACTAGAAGAAGGCTGCTTTTTCGCATCTTCCAGCACTTGCTCAGCAGTGCTCTAGGCTCTGGCTCCACAGAATTCCCGATTTCCTTGACTACTCAACTTTCACTGGATTACTGTTTCCCTAAATTGCTTTACTCACCTTGGCAGTCATTCATTCCTCCACCACTCTCTGCAGTCACTACCCCTTCCCACTTAAATAAAATCAGAGTCACTTAAAGCATTATAACAGATTTTATTCAGAAACTATTACAATAGTGCGATCAAGCCCAGTTGTATACTGAAGTCTCTTTTCTCCTATTGCCAATAGTTCCTGAATAAAATATGTTTTACTGCTTTAACTATTGTGGGGTTCCGGTTATCTTTAACAACAGCCCTAGGTACTCATCAGTCTCCTACTCATCTTTCAAAATCCAGATCAAATACCACCTACTCTTGTCTTCCTTCTCTGCATCCTCCTCCCTGTTTCAACAGCTTCAGCAATTGAAATTCATTCAGACAGTGTCTGCAGTAACTTCTTCCCGATTTCCTGGCAACTCTGTATTCTGATACATAAGTCTCATACCGCCTAGAAATGTACTGTACCTTTTGTATAAGAGGTGAATTGTCTATTGCTATCTTCTTCCTTAGATTATGAAGTCTTTGAAACAGGACTTCTGGGCTTAATACAGTGCCCTCAAAATCCCCTGAGTGAAGGTCAATATAGTAAACCCTCCGTAGCCACTGAATAAAGCGGTACCACCAAGGCTGTAACAGTCAGTGGATTTACTAAAAATTCTTTGAGCTTACTTTGTTAAAAAAAAAAAAAAAACCCACACACAAAAACTGAAGTCAGTTTCTTTAAGCTACTGATCAAAAGAGCTTCTGTAAAACCTATTTGTTTGAGAAAAATATTGAAGTTTGGGGTTTGAGTCATCAAATATTTCCTGAGCTCTCACTGCTTATCATGTGCTAGATGCTATACTTGGAACACCTTTTATATATATATATATATATATATATATATATATATATATATATATTTTATTTTTACAGATTTTATTTATTTATTTGACAGACAGAGATCACAAGTAGGCAGAGAGGCAGGGAGAGAGAGAAGGGAAGAGGCAGGCTCCCTGCCAAGCAGAGAGCCCTATGCGGGGCTCAATCCCAGAACACTGAGATCATGGCCTGAGCCGAAGGCAGTGGCTTTAACCCACTGAGCCACCCAGGTGCCCCATACTTGGAACATCTTTAAGGATAAAAGGTTGGATAAGATGTGGTTGCTGATCTCAAGGAATATGGAGTTTGTTTCATTATTCTAGTACAGCATGAAAATTATGCCAGGTGAACGCGAAGGAAGGACCACTGTTAGAAGGCCAGGAAAAAAACTTCCTGGGAAAATGAATTTGGAGGACATGTAGTAGTTAGATGGAAGGGAGAGAAAGGCCTTCCAGAAGAGAGAACAGTGTGTTCAAAGGTAGGAAGGCATGAAACAGTATTATTTATTTAGGAAAAGTGAGCAACCCTATATAGCTAGAATTGGCGACCTCTTTTACCTCTGGGACAAAGGAAACCTAATTCGTTAACATTGCTGTACTTGAAAGACTGATCTATTATTAGTATTAGTGTTATTTATTGCATTAACTTTCCCTCAGACAAATCATAGACTCTCAACCTAAAATTGGCCTGTGTACTAGTGCTAGGTGATTTTTTAACTTTCTTTTTTTCCAACTTCAAAAGCTCTGTGTAATTGTTATCTAAAAGTAGCAAAATTACTTGTTCCAAACAAGATTATTTTAGAGCACTTTAAACTACTGGGCAAAATAACTCAATTTACAGGTAATACTTTAAGGAAGAAACTGGATTCTACCCAGTTTCTACCCAGCAGGGAGGGAGACCCCTCTTAGTGTTCAGGCTAAGACAGGACTATGCTTGCAAAAAGAATCTGTCAAGAACCTAATGAGCAGTGCCTGGGTGGCTTAAGCATCTGCCTTCGGCTCAGGTCATGATCCCAGGATCAGGCTCTCTGCTTGGGGGGTGGTCTGCCTCTCCTTCTCCATCTGCTCATCCTCTCTCTCTTGCTCTCTGTCTCAAATAAATAAATGAAGTCTTAAAAAAGAAAAACACTACCCTAATGAAATACAGTTAGTGTAAGCTTTAAGGTAGAGTGGGACGTAGGAGAACAATTCTAATTACAATTGGGAGCTTCAGAATTTCATTTTAAAGGTAACGTCTTGGGTGCTCAGTTGTTAAGCATCTGCATTTGGCTCAGATCATGAACCCAGTGTCCTGGGATTGAGCCCCACATCAGGCTCTCTGCTCAGCCAGGACCCTGCTTCTCCCTCTGCCTGCCACTGCCCCTGCTTGTATTCTCTCTGTGTCAAAAAAATAAAATTTAAAAAAGTAATTCTCTCAGTAAATGGAAAATTAGAACATCATCTTTTGTTTGCTCCCTTTGGCCAGGTGTGGATCAGCCAATTCGGTGCCACTTCATTCAGCTGGACTAGCTAACACTTGATAGCACACCTCTTACACAATCTTCTTTGTCAAGAAAATCTTCTAAAGGTCCCTTAGGCAGACACTTGTTTTTCATAGGCCACTGGAAAGTTCTTAATGTTGGGCAAGCAAAACTAAAAGAGATCTCAGTTACTTCTTCAAAGATTTAAATATTAGTTCTTCTGAGAGAATAAAAACAGCTGGGAGCACCCAGATTGTCTCCAACTTTTCCTTTCTTGTGGTTGGTCAAGACTGAGAGAAACAGGCCAGAGAATGAGAAACCTGGGTGACTCAGTTGGTTGAGCATCCGACTCTTGGCTCAAGTCATGATCTCAGGATCGAGGAATTAAGTCCTGCATCAGGCTCCATGTTCCAGTGGGGAGCCTGCCTGAGATGCTCTCTGTCCTTCTCCCTGCTCACATGCACTCACTCTCTCTCTTGCTCAATAAATAAACAAAATCTTAAAAAAAAAAAAAAAAAAAAAAAAGAAAAAAAAAAGAAGCAAGAAAACTATCAACTCTTGTAACAGCTAAGTAGGGAACATTTATGTCCCTATATAAGATTGCCTCCCTGTTTATGTAATACACAGTTGTAATACACAGACATCTGTCCTGACAGCTGCAAAAACAATATAATTACTTTGAGAGTCGAGGATGGCATAAACCTTAGGATTTTAAGTGATTTTATAGATTCTACAAAAATATAGAATCTACCTAGAAAGAGATTCCACCTTGATTTTCTTTCTTTCTTTTCTTTTTTTTTTTTTAAGATTTATTTATTTGAGGGCGCCTGGGTGGCTCAGTGGGTTAAGCCACTGCCCAGCTCAGGTCATGATCCCAGGGTCCTGGGATCGAGTCCCGCATAGGGCTCTCTGCTCAGCAGGGGGCCTGCTTCCTCCTCTCTCTGCCTGCCTCTCTGTCTACTTGTGATCTCTGTCTGTCAAATAAATAAATAAAATCTTTAAAAATAAAAAGATTTATTTATTTGAGAGAGAGGAAGAGGGTGTAAGGAGTGAGGGTGAGGAGGGAGGGGCAGACAGAGAGGGAGAGAGGGAGAATCCCAAGCAGACTCCCTGCTGAGCAGGGAGCAGAGGAAGGTTTCCTGTTGCCTCACAACCTGGGGATCATGATCTGAGCTGAAATCAAGAGCTGGACACTCAACCAAACACCAATTGATTTTCCATTAGCTTAACTGAACAGGTAAACATGATCAGTCACAATTACTTTTACAACTTCAATTATTATCAACCAAACTACTTTGGGGATAATTTCTGCTCTTATGGTTGGGATAAATAAACATAAAACAGGGAAGGGAAAAGATTAAGCAAAATGGTAATGGAGAATTGGAAAACAATGTTTATGCTAATCCCATTTTTCTATCACCCCAAGAACACATAAATAGCAAACAGGTGTCTTAGCACTGGATAGGTAGTAAAGTACTCTGCAGGTTGATTTCTTCCCTTGCACTGAGGCCGATGCTATGCTGAACAGGTGACATAAAGACATAAACCTCCTCTGTTCTCTAGATCAGGCGTGAGACCCTCTGAAGCACAGCACTTGTTGTGTGTATGATGCTTCTACATAAGACCACCTTCTGCATAAAACTGATCCAAGACACTCTGTTTAGAGTTACTTCCTTGTCCTTGGTCAGATGAAAGAGCTTGTTAATAAAGAACCCCTGCACCATCCACCTGAACTGACAGTGCCATATTTACTTTATTAATCAGCAGGGGTGCTGGGGCCACCTTCATCTAGCTATGGCAGCACCATCAGGAGGAACATGGTTCATTAGGAAGCCACCAGCTTCTGGAGGAGTTTTGAGGTCTTTTATCTTCCAGGGAGCTAGATTTTTGGCTGCAATGGACTCTGAAGCAGAACTGATCCTCTGGGTATTAATATGTATCTTGATGACTTCCTGCAGTGATGCTAGGGTGATGATGGGGGGTAGTGGGAATATTCTCAGATGGGGTTAACTTCATTGGTTTGGAATATTGCAGGTGACATTACCTAGGACAAACAAAATGACACTATGAGGAAACAATCAGACAAATCCAGAATGGGAGACGAGCACTTCTAGACTTGGTCTCTTCAAAAAGTTAAGTCTGTTGGGGAAAAGGGAGAGGGGGCTGTTTCAGTTTAAAAGATACTTAAGATGGGACGCCTGGGTGGCTCAGTTGGTTGGACAACTGCCTTCGGCTCAGGGCGTGATCCTGGAGTCCCGGGATCGAGTCCCACATCGGGCTCCCAGCTCCATGGGGAGTCTGCTTCGCTCTCTGACCTTCTCCTCGCTCATGCTCTCTCTCACTGTCTCTCTCTCTCAAATAAATAAATAAAATTAAAAAAAAAAGATACTTAAGAAAAGTGATATTCAAATGTAATACATGAACCTTGGGTGGAATCATGGTTGAGTTTTTTTTAAAGCTGTAAAAGTTTTTTGTGGAGAATCATAGAAATTTAATATGGGCTGAATATTAGATATTGGATGATTTTTTAAAGATTTTTATTTATTTATATGTCAGAGAGATTATGTTGTTGTCAAACAACAACAAAAAAACAAATCCAAATTGGTACTGGATACTGTTCATATCCATGAAAAGAGAGAGCAAATACGACAAAATGTTAAATCTGGGAAATGGTTTTTGTACGTGCCTTTAAATTTTGAAAATCTCGTAGTAAAATGTTAGAGAGTAGGATGAGATGTGACCTTTATACTCCAAACTAAGAAATCAGGACATTTCAGTAATTTATTTATTCAAAAAGATCTTTTGAATGCCTACTGTGTGCTAAATACTATATTAAACTTGGGTATATCCTGGTGAAAAAACAGTAACAGTCCCTCTCCTGGAAGCTATGCTCTACCAGCCTATCTCTCCTTTAAGACTGAAGGACTTACTCTCCCAGCTTCTGAGAAGGCTATGCATTGACAGACCTCTTCAGTCATTTTCTTAATTTAGAATGGTACCTTATCCAAAATCATGCCCCTTGTAGGAGCAGCTTGCAAGAAATGACTGATCAATGGGTGATGGTTAAGACCAGACTTCCTCACCTCAATAAGGGAAAATTCTAAAGAATTTTCCCAGCTTCAGAACCTCCCACAGGGTTGGCTGAGCCCTGGTTGTGACCGTACTGAAGCTCATTTTCTCCTTCTGCCCAATCTTGCTTCCATGCCTTTCCTCCACAGATTCTGAGAGCATCTACCATTGAAGAGGCATTATACACCCAAGTGGAATGACTTAGCCAGTTAGTGTCAGCCAGCCTTTCCATCAGCCACCACAGTACTGGCACAGCTGATTCATGAACAGAGAAGACATGGTAACAAGGAGGAAAGCTATACATGGGTCCAGCAGCATGATCTCCCACTGATCAAGGTTAATTTAACTATTCCCATGGCCAAATGATCAACCTGCTGGCAACAGGAATCATTGTACGATCTCTTGAAGATACCAAACAGCCCCTTGCTGAAAAGGAAACCATATTGGACTCCTCCCACCCTGGATGAGGCAGTCATTCATTTCAGCATGAATAGACTCATGTTCTATGGGTTTGCCCTTGCTGCCTGCTGAGCCTCAGCCAACATGACTGTCCAAGGGCTTCTGTTGTATTTGGTCCACCATTATGGCATCCCACATATCATTGCATCCAATCAAGGAACCCACTGCATAGCAGAGGAGATGTAGCACTAGGCATATGGCCATTGAATCCACTTGGGACCCATCCCACGGCATACCACCCAGAAAGCTTGGCTGAAGTACCAGCCTGGAGATGATACCCCATGAGGATAAAGTGCCACCCTCCAAGGTGCAGTCATGCTCTGAATCAATCACCATTGGATGATGCTGTATCCATCAAAGGAGAACACCTAGGAGTGGGATCAAATGTGTGGAAGCAGAAGAGTCCCTATATACCATCAGTCCCAGTGACCCACCTGGGGGAATTTGTGCTTTTCATCCTCACAAGTGTAATCACAGGTTTAAAGTTCTTAGTTCCCACAGGGGAAACATTTCTACCAGGAAACACAGCAAGAGTCTTCAGTGAGCTTAAAGCTATACCACCACCCAGCATTTTGGGCCCTTCAGGCCCAATTCCAGCAGCCAAGCAAAAGGTCCTCATGGGGGTAGTTGACTCTTGTTATCAAGAGGCAGTAGAGCTACGATTACACGGTGGAGACAGGGAGACATATGTTTGGTGTCCCAGTAATAACTAGGGCATCTTTTAGTAATTGTGCAATGTTGATGGCAAATGGACAAGGGCAGCAGGTGCAGCCCAAGAAGGACATGATAAACAGGAACTGGAACTCACCAGTTTTAAGAACCTGTCACTCCACTAGGTAAGTCACCTAAATCTTCAGAGGTGCTAATCAACAGTGAGGAGAATCTAAAACGGACTGCAGAGGAGAGAGGGGATGAGTACTGCTTGCAGGCTAATGCCAGCTACAACAGCAGGGGGGTGTCGTTCATCCTATTAACCTTCCTTTTACAAGTTTCTCTCCAGGGCACAGATCCGTTGGGAGTTCTGCAAGAAGCTACTTTCAGAACTCATGTGAGGAAAGCACATCTGCACAAGGCATGGACCATAGATTGCACTACTGCCCTGTCCAGACCAGACATGTCAGTCCTCTGAGGAAGTGCTTTGACTGAAGAGAATTGCTTTGCCCAAAGATGGGCCCCTTTCTGGGGTCCGCTGCCCAATGAGGGCCCCTATCTTGCTTTCTTTTGTTCTCAACTGGGGTTGGTTAGAATACTCCCTGAAAACTTCCTACGTGCTAGTCTCCATCTCAGAGTTGACTTACATGTGACAGTCTCCCCTAGGAAGATGACAGTGTGGGGGAGAAGACAAACAGGTGAATACATTTGTTATTTGTTCTCTGAAGGAAATAAACAATAGCAAATAAAGGGAAGTGGTACTTGGAGAGGATGTGGCATTTAAGCCAGGAACCATACAATAGGCTGAAGCTGGCCATGTGAGGAGCAGGTAGGAGAGAGAGTATGTTTCAGAAGGAGAGATTCTTGGATGAAGGCTCTTCCCAAAGAACTTGGTGTGTTGAAGTACCACTTAGAGCTTTGCAGTCTTTTAAAGGATTTTCTTTCAAACGCAATAGGAGGCTTTTAAAGGATTTTTTAGGACAGAGTAAAATGCTGTGGTTTACTTTTTAAAAAATTCTCTCTGATACACTGCAGAGAACAGGTTGGATGAGAGGAAACCATTAAGGAGTTTATTACAATGTCGTGAAACATGACCTAAAGTTTGCCCTTTTCCTCTAAACCACGTTCCAGGTGCCCCAAACTGTAGAATTCCCTGCCCAGACAGCTCCGACCCACTTTCAGAACCTTCATGGGCCTCTTCCTTATGTCCAACCCCCAAGAACAGATTTCATACACTTAGGACCATGGGGTGTCCGGGAAGAGGCTGTTTGTGGGGCTTGGAAATGGAATGTCCACAGACATGTGTGTGAAGCTCCTGGTGGTAAAGGATGAAGCCAGGACTGGGAAACAAGGAGGGTGAGCTGGGAGGCAGGGGCCTGGGTGGTGGTCTCTCCTTACCCGCCCCCAGGATTCCAAGAATCCTAAATTCAAGGCTCGGTCATCTGGGCCCTTAAAAAGTTGTATTTGTCAAAATAGGAGGATAGAACATACTTTATTTAACAAGTTGTTTTATTGGTTTTGGAACTTAAATTTTTTTAGACATATTGTACATGGCCCTCCGCTTGTAATTTTGCCCTGGGTTCTGTGAATGTTTGGGATGAGCCTGAAAGTCACACTGCCTACAAAGACTGATATATAGACAAAGCTGGCTTCTTGTCACAAGCAGTAGATGCCAGAGGATAATGGAACAATATCCTCAAAGGGTGGAGGAAAATATCTGTTAATCTAGAATTCTCTATCCAGCAAAAATAGCATTCAGAGGTAAGAATAAAGATATCGTCAAGCCAAGACTAAGAGAATTTCCCACTCACAGACCCATAAGGTAGAAAAATAAACCTAGAAGAAAAGATCAGAATGCAAGAATCAATGATGAGTAAAGAATTCAATAGAACAATAGCAAATCAAAGTAAACACTGATTATAGAAAATTACCAAATTTAGACAATAAACACAGGATGAAACTAGCAATCAAATTGAAGGTGAAAGGCAAGATTCAGAGTTAAAACATTCTACAGTCCTTATGATATTGAAAATAAAATGTAAAACATTTTCAGCTATAACTTTTAATATGTTTAAGGTAAACATCTTTTTTTTTAAGATTTGATTTATTTATTTGACAGAGAGAGAGAGAGATCACAAGTAGGCAGAGAGGCAGGCAGAGAGAGAAGGGGAAGCAGGCTCCCCACTGAGCAGAGAGTCCAAAGCGGAGCTCGATCCCAGGACCCTGAGATCATGACCTAAGCTGAAGGCAGCGGCTTAACCCACTGAGCCACCCAGGTGCCCCAAGGTAAACATCTTAAGCAAACATGCAAACAAAAAGAAATTTAAAAAGTAAATAGGAGAGAGCCTGGGTGATCTCAGCTCAGGTTTTTTAAAGATTTTTTTTTTTTTTTTAATTTATTTGACAGAGAGAGACCACAAGTAGGCAGAGAGGCAGGCAGAGAGAGAGAGAGGAGGAAGCAGGCTCCCTGCAGAGCAGAGAGCCCGATGCGGGACTCGATCCCAGGACCCTGAGATCATGACCTGAGCCGAAGGCAGCGGCTTAACCCACTGAGCCACCCAGGTGCCCTCAGCTCAGGTTTTAATCTCAGGTTCATGAGTTCAAGCCCCATATTAGGCTACATGCTGGGCATGGAGCCTATTTAAAAAAATTTTTTTTTTTAAGGTTTTATTAATTTTTGTCAGAGAGAGAGAACACGAGCAAGAGAAGTGGCAGGCAGAAGGAGAAGAAGTCTGCCTGTTGAGCAGGGAGCCTGCTGAGCAGTGGTACTTGATCTCAGAACTCTGGGATCATGACCTGAGCCAAAAGCAGACACTTAACTGTCTGAGCCACCCAAGCATCCCCCTCCAAAAAAAATGTTTTTTAGAGTTAGGATGAAGGACAAAAAAAGCAAAAAGCAAAATAAGCTTAATAATACATACAAAATTGTCTTCATTTCAATATGGAACATCAGGCACTAATTTATTCTTTGTAAATTTTCTCTAACCCAAACCACTGACCATTAAAATACCTCATTTCCCACAATTGTCCTCCAACTATAAATTATTAATTATCTCTGAAGAAAATTTTATGAGTTATTATTCTTTATTCTTATAAAGCTCTTTGGAAGATAGATATTAAAATGTTACAGGAAATCTCATAAACCTGGGACTTTCAAACCAATGAGCTGATTATCAATAACTGCATAGACTCTATTTTCTGTGGGCAATGTAAAACCAAAAAAACACAGCCCTTGTCATCAAACTGCTTGCAGTCTGATTAAGGAGAAACAAGCTATATAAACCACCTGAAAATAAATTCTAGCACAGAAGACCGCAAATGGTAGGAGGCTTGGATTGTATAATGTTACAGCCTGAGCGGCTCAGTCCTTGAAGTGTCCAGCTCTTGGTTTTGGCTCAGTTATGATCTCAGGATCCTGAGACTGAGCCCATTGTAGGGTACCGTGCTTAGTAAGGAGTCTGGTTGAGATTCTCTCTCTCCCTCTGCCTCTGCCCCTCCACCACTCTGTGCTTGCACTAGGTCTCTCGCAAATAAATAAATAAATCTTTTAAAAAAATTTGACAGTTCAGTGCAAGTGGGACCCCTGCCAACCAGGATATCCTGGAGAACTTTGACTGAGTACATGAAATTTGATCTGGGCTTTATGTGAGGGAGAATTTCATTAGAGAAAACTGAGAACAGGTATTAATAAAAGCACTGAAGGGGCACCTGGCAGTCTAGTTGGTTTAGTGTGGGACTCTTGATCTTGTGATTGTGAGTTTGAGCCCCACGTTGGGTGTAGAGATCTTAAATAAAATCTTAAATCTTAAATAAAATCTTAAAAATGAAAAAATAAAAGCACTAAAAATTAAGAAGTGTTGGAGCAAAGAAAGAAAACATTTTTAAGATAAAAGGGTTAGCATTGTATAATATACCGAGAGAGAAATCACTGAATCATAACACTAATATCATCACAAGGAAGAAAATTTTTTTTCCAATTTATTTATTTTCAGAAAAACAGTATTCATTATTTTTTCACCACACCCAGTGCTCCATGCAAGCCGTGCCCTCTATAATACCCACCACCTGGTACCCCAACCTCCCACCCCCCCGCCACTTCAAACCCCTCAGACTGTTTTTCAGAGTCCATAGTCTCTCATGGTTCACCTCCCCTTCCAATTTACCCAAATTCCCTACTCCTCTCTAACGCCCACAAGGAAGAAAATTTTTAAATATTATTTTAAAGACAGTACCAACTTGAATTTTTTTATTTGATTTTCTTTCTTTTATATCTGGTTAATTTTTCAAAAAATAGCAAATATAAATGCAAAATATTAATCATGACTTTCTGAAAATTACATACACAAGTAGCTCAGCTTTTTACTGCTTCCACACACAATTTTATTTCTTAGATTTTCTCTAGCTTTCAAAAAAAAAAAAGAAAGAAAGAAAAAGAAAAAGAACTAGATCTTATATACTGCAGAAGATTCTCCATACTATTGCTATGTTTGAAGTCCAGAGTTTTAGGCTCTTGGCTTATATTTATTTATTTTAAGATTATTTATTTATTTATTTGAGAGAGAGAGAGAGAGAGATAGAACATGAGCAGGGGCTGAGGAACAGCGGGAGAGGGAGAAGCTGGATCCTTGATGAGCAGGGAGCCCGATGAGGGGCTTGATCCCAGGACCCTGAGATCATGACCTGAGCTAAAGGCAGATGCTTAACTGATTGAGCTACCCAGGCACCTCTACATTTATTTATTTTTAACAAGATTTTATTTATTTATTTATTTATGAGAGAGAGAGGAGCAGAGGGAGAGAGACAAGCAGACTCCATGGGGCTTGATTCTACCACCCTGAGATCATGACCTGAGCCAAGAGCCACCCGGCACCTCCTGGTTTATATTTAGAGTCATGATATTAATAACATCTAACATTTATTAAGCAGGTATTGTGTGTGGTATTGTGCTAAGTGCTCTACATGCTATTTTAGTTGATGTTAGCTGTCATAATAGATAAGCCCCAGAATCTCAGTGTCTTAACAAAATAGAAGTTTGTTTCTCACTCATAGGGCATTCAAAATGATGGTTCCTAACAGGCACAAAGCTCTCCTCCAAGATTCGATTTGGGGACCAAGTTTCCTTCCGCGTTGTCGTTCCACCATCTTCAAAAGTGGCTTCCATGAGAAACCTGCAGAAGCTGAAAGAGCAAAGAGGATCACAATGGGAGATGTGGAACTCCATCCCAGGATCCTGGGATCATGACCTGAGCTGAAGGCAGATGCTTAACCCACGGAGCCACAAAGGCATCCCTGAATATACGATCTTGACAAACTAAGAACTTATGTCATCCTCTCTAAAAGTTACCTTCCTAAAATATGTGGTTTTAGGTAGTTAAATCCAAACGTTAAAGATTTCTTTTTTAAGATTGTTTTTCTCTGTTTGGGCCTGAAGAGGGAGACTAGAGAGTAAGCCTGCCCCCTTGTGGTGCGGGCATGAACCTACAGTCTGTTACAAATTTCTTTCCTTGGCTTCTAGTTTACTTACTAACCAACCTACACGTGATGCTGCCTGGTAAGAAATTCACACCAAGGGGCACCTGGGTGGCTCAGTGAGTTAGCCTCTGCCTTCAGCTCAGGTCATGATCTCAGGGTCCTGGGGTGGAGCCCCCTATCGGGCTTTCTGCTTAGCGGGGAGCCTGCTTCCCTTTCTCTCTCTCTGCCTGCCTCTCTGCCAGCTTGTGATTTCTGTCTGTCAAATAAATAAATAAAATCTTTTAAAAAATTAAAAAAGAAAGAAAGAAAGAAAGAAAGAAAAGAAATTCACACCAAATTCAAATTATATATATATATTTTTTAATTTCAAGATACATTCTTTCGTCTAATTCTAAAATTATTGCAACATTTCTAAACCTGTTACAGGGGTGACCAACTTTTAAAACATGGCCCAGACACGTTTACCAGAGGTTACTTCAGTGCTTCACAAACCAGGAAACAAACTCAGCAATGAGTAGGACTTATTTTCAGCCCACTCAAAAGTTAATCAGTGAGCCAGATGAGAAAGCAGATTTCCCAGTTGTGCAATAGGTACGTATGGACTATTCAAATGTAAATGGAGCAGCCCTATGAAGACGGAGAGTCAGAATTTACATAGGGTTCAACATTTCCTACAGTTTTAACAGTACCTAAGCTTACTATGTTATAACACACCCAGCAGATACTTCCCCGCCCTTCCCTGGGTTTAGCAAAACAGGAAGAACATCTAATGTTGTTTAAAAGGCAGTAGATCTAGCAGGTAGCTAAATGGAAATCTGGTATTTCTGCTTCTTCTAACACTTGGTTTCAAATGATTGGGGACAGGTCATATCCTGATGCAGTTTTTAAATATCTCTCCTTTTCTTTAGTCTTATTATTATTTCTTTCTTTTCCCACCACTTGCAAACTCTGAAATACCCATTTCACATGTAGCTACTGAAAGCAGTTAAGAGGAAGAAAAAGTGGTTTTTTTTGTTTTGTTTTGTTTTGTTTTGTTTTAATGTTTGAGAGTAAATGTAAAGCCCTTGGAATCCTTTTTTCTCTCTTTTTTCTTTTTCCCTTTTTTGTATGGAAGATTCATGAGGATAAGCTCATACACTGATATAATGTATTATTCCCATCTAATGAGTTCATTGGGATGGGAACATCCATTTACTATGACTGTGTCAGTATCTCTCTAGAGGAAAAAAGGGGGTGCCAATGGAAATCCAAGATCCTTTACACTTTAGGTTTCTCCTCACCTCTTTACCTCCCCCAGCCTCCTTATCTTTCCCAAACATGGGTATATACCAAGGTCAAGAACAGCACTTGGGCTATATTTTTTTTAGAGACCAAAAGTATACACATAGTCTTATATTGTATAAATATCTATTCTTTGTGGGAGTTCTCTGCCTTCCCTCTGGAGCAGTCATTGATCTCCGTATCACTACAGCCAGGTAAAATTGGTGCAGGGAATGCGGCACCACTCCCTATTCTAGAAATTTCTCCCACAGATGGCCTTAATCAGCTTAGAGATTGAGTCATATGTTCTAGTTCTTGTCCATTTTTCTCTTTGACCTAAATGTTCCAGATCAGCCTTTCCTTACCACTGAACTGATAAATGTGGGCTTAGGAATGAGACCACTTAATTTTTCTTTGTTTGCTTATTTGTTTCTTTGTTTGTTTAGAGAGAGAGAAACAGCACAAGCAGGTGGAGGGGCAGAGGGAGAGGGAGAAGCAGACTCTCCGCTGAGCAGGATGCCCAACGAGGGGCTCCATCCCAGGACCCTGAGATCACGACCCGAGCTGAAGGCAGACGCTTCACCGACTGAGCCACCCAGGTGCCCCACTTAGCTTTGCTTAAAGAGTTCATCATGTGGTCTATTGTGGGATTTGAAGCTTTTATGAAATTAAATGTGCTGTTTAGCGCACCATTGTTGACATTCCCTATTCATGCTTCTTTGTGAAAAATAAAGGTACAGTTTCATGGTACAGCAACATGGACGGGACTGGAAGAGATTATGCCGAGTGAAATAAGTCAAGCAGAGAGAGTCAATTATCATATGGTTTCACTTATTTGTGGAGCATAACAAATAGCATGGAGGACAAGGGGTGTTAGAGAGGAGAAGGGAGTTGGGGTAAATTGGAAGGGGAGGTGAACCACGAGAGACTATGGACTCTGAAAAACAATCTGAGGGGTTTGAAGTGGCGGGGGGGGGTGGGAGGTTGGGGTACCAGGTGGTGGGTATTATAGAGGGCACGGCTTGCATGGAGCACTGGGTGTGGTGAAAAAATAATGAATACTGTTTTTCTGAAAATAAATAAATTGAAAAATAAATAAATAAATAAATGTACAGTTTCTGTAAGAAAATGTTCACGTTTTAAAAAACAAACCAGGGACGCCTGGGTGGCTCAGTTGGTTGGACGACTGCCTTCGGCTCAGGGCGTGATCCTGGAGTCCCGGGATCGAGTCCCACATCAGGCTCCCAGCTCCATGGGGAGTCTGCTTCGCTCTCTGACCTTCTCCTCGCTCATGCTCTCTCTCACTGTCTCTCTCTCTCAAATAAATAAATAAAATCTTTAAAAAAAAAAAAAACCACCCTTTTCTCTATGAATCTCTTTGCGGTATGTGCTGGGTATTGCCAGTCATAATTTGACTATCAGCAGCACATATACAAATTATAATTCCTAAAGAATACTGTCTCACTTATGTTGTAAAATATTCCAAGATTAAATTTCCAAGGTTTAGAATCTAAAGAGTATTTGGTCTTGTGTAGTAAATTTCACCTGTGTGGCCAGATTTCACAAATCTGGCACTATAAATTCACGCTTAAAAAGAAGATGTGATACATATGTATGTATATATATTTGTATATATATATTATAATTACAAATATATCACATATATGTGTGCATGCAAGCACACACACACACGAATACTATGCAGCCATCAAAAGAAATGAAATCTTGCCATTTGCAATGACGTGGATGGAACTAGAGGAACTATTTTTTTTTCAATTTATTTATTTTTAGAAAAACAGTATTCATTATTTTTTCACCACACCCAGTGCTCCATGCAATCCGTGCCCTCTATAATACCCACCACCTGGTACCCCAACCTCCCACCCCCCGCCACTTCAAACCCCTCAGATTGTTTTTCAGAGTCCATAGTCTCTCGTGGTTCACCTTAGAGGGCATTATTTTGAGCGAAATAAGTCAATCAGAGAAAGACAATTATCATATGATCTCCCTGATACGAGAAATTTGATGGCAGGGTGGGGAGTTGTAGGAGGTAGGGAAGGAGGAAATGAAACAAAATGGATTGGGAGGGAGACAAGCCATATGAGACTCTAAATCTCACAAAACTAACTGAGGGTTGCTGGGGGGAGGCGGGTTTAGGAGAAGGTGGTGGAGTTATGGACATTGGGGAGGGTATGTGCTATGGTGAGTGCTGTGGAATGCGTAAACCTGGCATAAACCTGTACCCCTGGGGCTAATAATACATTATATGTTAATAAAAATAATTTTTAAAAAAGTATTCTCCACAAATATTACTCAGCCATAAAAGCAAATGAGATCTTACCATTTAAGACAACACGGATGGATCTAGAGAATATTTCCCTAAGTGAAATACATCAGACAGAGAAAGATAAATTCCCTATGATTTTACTTCTATGTAGAATCTAAGAGTCAAAACAAATGAACAAAGGAGAAACAGACTCTTAAATTCACAGAACAAGTTTGTAGGTAGTTGCTAGAGGGGAGATGGGTGGAGGGATGGATAAAATAGACAACGAGGATTAAGAAGTACAAACTTTCCATTGTAAAAGAAATATGTCATGGAGATGAAAAGTACAGGATGAGAAAATAACCAATAATATTGTAATAATATTGTATGGTGACAGATGGTGACTACACTATTCACAGTGAGCAAGGAGTAGTGTACAGAATTGTCAAATCACTATGTTATACAACTGAAACTAACCTAAAATTGGCCTGTAACCAATAAAATGCAGCAGGAGTGGCCCCCTGAGGCTGGGTCAGAAAAGTTGATGCAACTTCCCATTGGTTTACTGTAATACTTACTCTTAGAGCAAATACGGTAATATGATATATAAAAGCTTCCAAACCCATACCTGGGTGTCAGTAAGTGAATTCATGTACAATAAAGGTGATATTTCTTTCTTTCTTTTTTTTTAGAGGGAAGGAGGAGGGATGGGCAGAAAGGGAGGGAATCCCAAGCAGGCTCCATGCTCAGTGTGGAGCCTGACATGGGACTCAATCTCACAACTCTGAGATCATGACCTGAGCCAAAATCAAGAGTCAGATGCTTAACCAATTGTGTCACCTAGGTGCCCCAAGAAAGGTAATATTTCAAGTTAGCCAAGGAAAAAAGATAGCTTATTCAACAAATAGTATTTATTCAATTCATCTAAGCTATTGGTTTTCATGGCATAAGACTGCCCATAATATCTTCTTTGTCCGTTTTTTTGATAGTGATGTCCCTTTTTTAATTCTTCATGATTTTGTTTTCTTCTTAATCAGCCTTATCAGCAGTTTATTGATTTTATTAGTCTTTCCAAAGTATCGACTTTTGACTGTGTTCATATTCTCTATTTTTTCTATTTAATTGTTTTTCATTCTTATTTTATTTCTTATTTTGCATTTAGTTTGCTTTTCTTTTTTTCTCTTACTTAGTTAATTGACTTTACATCTTTCTTCTTTTATTATATAAGCATTTGAATGTATAAATTTCCCAGTGGTTTTGCTATAGCTCACAAATTTTGGTTCTGTTGTATTTCCATCTTTATTCGGCTCAAAATATTTTCTAATTTCCTTACAATTTCTTCTTTGACTTTTGCGCTATTTAGAAATAGGTTGTTTAATTTCCAAAAATTGGGGGCTTTCCAGATATCTTTCCAGTGTTTATTGCGAATCCCACTTTTGTCACACAGAGGAGTATATTCAGTGTGATTTCAACTCTTACAATTACTGAGGCTTATAGCCCACCGTATGATCTATGTTGGGAAATGTTCTGTGCACCTTCATCTGTCCCCAGCGTAATCATTGCACACATTGATCTAATAACATTCTGGCCCAAGATGGCAAATAGGATCCAGGTAAAAGCAGGCTGGCAGGCTCCATGCTGGGAAACAGACTGCATGTGACCTTGAAGGAGGCAGACTTCAGTAATTCAGAAAATAGAGCACGAACCCTCTGGTTGTTACCACATGTCCTCCACTTTGGGGTCTCCTATGGTCATTCTTCCTGGTTCCATGGGACCTCATGGAACAAAAGACAGCTGTTGGAGGGAAAAAAGAGGGATAATAAATGAAACGAAAACACAATGGAAGGGTTGAAAGGTAACATTGAAGAAATCTCCCAGAAAATACTGTGAAAAGGTAAAGATGTAAGAAGGGAAAGAAAAAATACATATTTTAAAGATTTTATTTATTTAGTTAGTTATTTGAGAGGGAGAGAGATTGGTGGGCAAGGGCAGAGGGAGAGAGAAAGAGCCTCTCAAGCCGACTCCCCGTTAATCTTGGAACCCAACACGGGGCTCAATCTCACAACCCTGAGATCATAACCTGAGCCAAAACAAAGAATCAGATGCTTGCTGGACTGAGCCATCCAGGAGGCCCAGAAGCTAATTTTTTAAAATAAGAGAATAAGTTAAAGTTCAGCAACAAAATAATAGGAATTCCAAAAAGAAGGAACAAAAAACATGGATGGGAAGTTTCAGGACATTCCAAAATGAAAAGTAACTTACTTCTAGCAGTAAGAGGCAGAGGAAAGGGCCCACTGAGTTTCCAGCATAATGGATGAAAATAGACTCATACCAAATAAAAAGGTTTAAAATCTTTTGGTTTGTAAATCTTTTTTGTTGTTGTTGTTGTTGTTTGTAAATCTTTTTAACATTTCTCTCATACAAAACCAAAAAGGTAAATTAAAAAATATAGTAAAATAAAAGGAAAGAATAAAAAAAGAAAAGGGGGAAATATTAAAAACACACAAACTTTCACAACATGACAATTTAGTTGAAATTTCAGAACTCTTAGAACAAAGTGAAGATTTTGTAAGCTCCCAGAGAGAAAAAGAGTCACAAACGATGGATCAAGAGTATAGTCTGGTTTCAGATTCTCAATAGCAGCAGTGTGAAGCAATGCCTTCTAAGTCCTGAAAGGAAATGATTTCCGTCCTAGAATCTTATATGCAAACAAACTATTAATAAATTGTTAGAGTTTAAAAAAAGACATTTTAAGATTCAAAGTCTAAAAACGTACCTCCCATGCATTTGAGAGGCTACTGAAGGTATGCTCCACCAAAACAACCAAGCAAACCAAGAAAGGGGAAAATCTGGGATGTAAAAGCAGAGGATCCCACACAGGACAGAGGTCAAGGGCATCTCAAAGGAGATGTGCATATGATGTAGAGACCTAGTTCAAATTGAAGTGGTATGACTTAAGACATAGACACAATAAAGACTCTTATCACCAAACTATCTGCAGTCATTATATTCTCTGTACCTGGAAGAAAAAATTCCCAGGCAAGCTTGGCTCAAATTCTTTTTATTTATTTATGTATTTATGTATTTATTTATTTGACAGACAGAGATCACAAGTAGGCAGAGAGAGAGGAGGAAGCAGGCTCCCCGATGAGCCGAGAGCTCGATGTGGGGCTCGATCCCAGGACCCTGGAATCATGACCTGAGCCGAATGCAGAGGCTTTAACCCACTGAGCCACCCAGGTTCCCCTTGGCTCGAATTCTTATCTGTATTTGGTGGGCTTTGATCATGTGGCAATGAAGTTTCTCCCCTCTTTTCCATGCCCTACAGACAGGACCACCTGACATTACTCCTTTCACCCCAAGAGGTAGTCTGGTTTGCGCATTCCTGAGAGTGGAAAGTGGGGTTGATGTAGAATATACAGAGCAATCCATTCCTACTGACCATGTTCCCACGGGATAGCCAGTACTGGGCCCACCAGCAAGGCCTGCCCGCTGCCCCAACTGCGGGAAGCCCTATGCTTCCTAAGATTTTGTCTGTCATGCCTCTGCACACTGACTGCCCCAGGAGGGACCCTTGTAACAAAACTCCCAAGGAAGCCAAATTCAGACCATGACCCAGACACTCTCTTCAGTTTATTTTCATCTAAGAAGGGCAATGTTCCTTCTCCGTAAGATTTTACTTGCTTCTCAGTGTTTGTATAGATCACTTTTTGCATGTATTTATCTAAAAATAGTTGACAAGGGACGCCTGGGTGGCTCAGCTGGTTGGAGGACTGCCTTCGGCTAGAGTCGTGGTCCTGGAGTCCCGGGATCGAGTCCCGCCTCGGGCTCCCAGCTCCACGGGGAGTCTGCTTCTCCCTCTGACCTTCTCCTCGCTCATGCTCTCTCTCCCTGTCTCTCTCTCTCAAATAAATAAATAAAATCTTTAAAACAAAAATTTAAAAAGTTGACAAAATGATAGAAAATTGCGAATAAAAAAGAAAAACACTAGGCCGGGGCAAATTACTTCATCTTTTTTAGCCTCAGTTTCCACATCTATAAAAGGGGACCAAAAAAGCCTCACCTCTCAAAGCTGTTGAGAGGAGTAATGAAATACATGTAGACATCGTATATGATACAGATTAGGGGCTCAACTGACGACTGCTATGTCTGTAAAATCTCAGCTTAATAAGATAATTCCTTTAGTGTAGGAGTATGTGTGTGTGACTGTGTGGATTGTGTTTGTATACACACGAAGCGTGGTAAGGATAAAGCAGAAATAACCTACACCAGCTGGGGTCACGGCAGATTCTGGAGAAGGCAACTTTTGACTTCTTACAGAAGAAGTGTGGAGTGTGACCACTCATTGGAGACCCAGGGGCCTGTGAGCTGTGGCAGAATCACCCATTTGGCAAACTGGAATATGCCTCTTACATTTGCTTTTCATATTTTACTCCATAAAATTCCAAAGGTATGCAAAACATAGAGACCAATATAATATGCCCCTGTCGACCTGGCTTTGACAGCTTTCAGTTTAGGGCCAATCTTCTATTATATCCAAGCTACTACTTCTCCATTGCTAGATTATTTATAAATTAATCTCAGAATCATACAATTTAATCTATGAATATTTTAGCATTATGCTTCTTGTATTTCTTGAGGTCTTCTCATTACTTAATAAAATCCTATTTAAAAAAAAACAAAAGGGTAAGTGTATCTGAGTTAGGATATATACTAATGTGGAAAGATCTCATAAATGTATTGTTCAATATGACAAGCTACAGATATCACAATTACGTTTAAAAGATGCAAACAAAAAATAAACAGTGAAATAGGGGTGTGTGGTCTAAAACATATAAGTATATATAGAAGATCACTGCAAAAATGTGCGTCAAACTACTAATCCTGATTACCTCAGAGGAGGGAAGTAGTGATTTAAAGGGTGAACTTGGGGCACCTGGGTGGCTCAATTGATTAAGTGTCTGACTCTTGATTTCGGCTCAGGTGATAATCTTAGGGTGATAAGATCGAACCCTGTCTTGGCCTCTATGCATAGTGCAGAGACTGCTTGATTTTCTCTCTCTCCCTTTGCCCTTCCCCCACTCACTCTTGCCCTTTCTTTCTAAAATAATAAATAAAATCTTTTTTTTTTTTTAAAGAACAGTGAACTTAAGGGGCGCCTGGCTGGCTCAGTCAGTGAAATATATGACTCTTGACTGGGCTCAGGTCATGATCTCAGGGTGTGAGACTGAACCCTGGTGGGGAGCGGGGGCTCCACTTTGGGGATGGAACTGGCTTGAGATTCTCTCTCTACCCCTCCTCTCTCTCTCTTTCTCCCTCCCTCCGTCTCAAAAACAAAACAAAACAAACGAAAAAAAAAAGAAAAAGAGAAAAGGGTGAACCTAAGAATTTTGTCCTGTAGACATATACATTGTTTGACACTCAAATGAGAAACAATATATTCATTATTACTTCCATAATTTTGTTTATAAAAAGAAGAGAATCAAAGCACTCATCTGGGAAATACAGAGAAGTCTCAAGGGTGGATTTGAGTTTCTAGCTATAAAGTGACCTTCCAACCTCCTTCCTAATCGAGTTTTTTTTTCCCCCTGCCAACTAAAAATACACTATCCAGTTCAGGAACCGCGGCTGATCCAAGAGCAGCTGCTGCTGAGGACCTACTCTGCATATTGAAACAACCTTGGAGGATAAAGAGCAGCAGCTCACCGTCACGGTCACCGGCACCTGCACGGGCACCAGCACCAGCTCTGAGGCGCTGGGAGCTCATCCCACTTCTGTCTTGGCCTCCGCATCATCCTCATTGCACATGTTCAGGAGGCAGTCTCTGGCCACTGTTGGCTCTTCCCCCTTCGCGACAGGAAGCTCCTGCAAAGGCTGCAAACGCATTAGTCAGGAGTTGAAGCTGCTTGGGTGCAGAGTTTACATCCTTCTGATCTTTCTCAGCTGGCTGTTCCAGAAGGCACCCCCCACACACACTGCTAGTTCCTTTTCCTCTTGTGTTGTTTTTTTTGTTGTTGTTGGTTTTGTTTTCTTTTTGAGAGAGAAAGAGATACTATTTCTGTTTGGAGGGAGAGCAAAGAGAGATAGGCAAGAAAATTCTTCCCTCACCCCCGACTTTGCCAGGTTCCTCATTTGTTTATAAGGAGGGGGCAGTAAGAAAAACAAACACACACACACATACACACACAAAACAAAACAAAAAAGAGATGGTGTTACCAGTAAAATGGAAACTAGAAATAGAAAAGTTCTGGAAGATGAGCTGTGCTGTAAATGTAAAATACAAGGCACTCAGAATGGTAATAATTCTAAATACAATTTATAATGCAAAGCAAAGACAGTTTAAGAGTCTACAATATATTCTGTATCTAATTTTGATACACGATGTCCTAGTCTTCACACACAAAAATGATGCTGACTTCTCCCATTCATACGGCATGCAGATGCATTTTGAAGAGTTGTTTTCTGTTTTTTTTTTTTTTAAATCATGTGATGGGGCACCTAGGTGCCTCAGTGGGTTAAGTGTCTGTGGCTCAGGTCATGGTCTCAAGGTCCTGGGATAGAGCCCCTGTGTCACTCTCCTTGCTCAGTAGGGAGCCTGTTTCTCTCTCTCTTTCCCTCTGCTTCTCTCCTTGCAAGTAAATGAATAAAATCTCTCTCTCAAGTAAATGAATAAAATCTTTAAAAATAAATAGTTAAAAAATCATGCGATAGCCTGTACAAAGCTTTGCTTACAGCTGCTCCATAAAAATCCCATTGTCCTATAAGATATTTGAGCTGAACTAAACTTTACAGTACCTAGTCCAGGCTTTCTTCTCCAAGTCAGCAGCTTCTTCAGCTCCTGTGTACCTCTCTCTCTCTTCCCAGGACTCATACAGAAGGAACCAGAATCAGAGTAATAGCAACCCTGCCCCCTTAACTGCGCCCCAGGCACGCCTTAACCTTGGCCTCCATGTCCTTATGCTCTGCCCATCCTGATCCTCCTGCAAATCAATCCTGCCAGGATCCCCATGGATTCATCAGCTGGACAAGACTGAGTCTCAATTTGGTCTGATCTCCCCGCCCCACAGATTAGGATTAGGCGGACAAGTCCTCCTCCAGACGGTTCTTTAATGCTTGGAGACTGCTCTTGGGTAATGACAAATATTCTTGGCTTGGTTAAACTTTAGTCAGACTCCTGAAGAATCATCTGCACACTTCCTTGTAAAATACCATTTTAGCCAGAACCCTCCTACCTCTTAACCAGAATGCCCTGCCCTTAATATCTAATCACTTCAAAATCTGATCACGTTCCTCAACCCCCACCGTCCCCCAGGTGATGTCTGGCCACCTGGGCTGTCTTCAGCAAGAATCCTGTTGGGTCAGTTCAACCAGAATCCCTCTTGACCCCTGATGTTCCTGCTCAGTAATTTCCCATCTGCTGACACCCCTTCCCGATTTTGGCTGTAAATTCCCACTTGCCTGGTCTGGTTGTAAAACGACTACAGCCCACAACACAGGTACCCCCAAGAAGTAAGCAACAGTAACAGCAGTAACAACAGAGTGGTACGCATAACACACGGTGTTTCTGACTTTTCTTAACAGCTCCCTCCTGTTAAAATCCCCGGGCCTAAGGAAAGCAACGACAATTCCAACAGGATGTTCACTCTCTACAAAGCACTTCCTCGGTGAGTAGCAGACACGCTAGAAGAGGAGAGGAGTAAATCCCAGCAAGATCCTGAGCAAATTATTTACTCTGAGCCCCTTTCTTTATTTGTAAAATGGGAGAGTCATAACCCCCCAACTCAATTCTTGCCATTTTAACGGAATAATGCCTGGGAAAGCGGGAAGCACGGCACACATGTGACTGGTCCCAAGAGTCATGTCACTGCAACTGCAGACGCCCACTGGAGAGCTGCAGAATCAATGGCTTCTGTTTGGCCATAATTCTTTTTAAAAACTGTGTTTTCTGGAGGTATCGTTTCCTGGAAAAACACGATGACATTGCCAAAAAAAAAAAAAAATTAAGCAGTAAGTCTAATTGCGCACAGTTCCACCACACTGACACAACTCTTAAATTCTTGCCATTGGCCTTCAACATAGTTACTTTTTTTAAAGAGTGTTTTAATCATACTTAGGCAGTTTTTAAAAACCTGAAGGGTCCAAGCAAACAAATGAATCTCCAGGCTCCAGAAAAAAAAAAAAAAAAAAAGAATAATAATAAAATAAAATACTATCAAGACATGTGTTCTGAGCTGCTGAGAAACGGGGCTGGTGCGAGGCTGGGCACTACCAAGACCTGACCTGCTGGGGACGCGTCCGTGCGGCCGGTCCCCTGCGGGAGGGGCTATGCATCCCGCCCCGCCCCGACCACCTGCGGAAGGAAGCAGAAAAGGGGAACCAGCCACCGCCACTACAGTTCCTTCTCCTCTTGCTCTTGGGACACCACCGCCGCGCAGAAAGCAGCTGCATGCGAGCGGACTGCCACAGAGGAGGAGCTTTCGGCCGCAGTCTAAGAACACGGAGGTAACTTTACTTTCCCTCTTCCTCCGCTGGCCTGAGGAATGAACCGAGCCCGTCTTATTTCCCTCTAGGGGCAGCCAAAATATCCCCACTTCCCCCCTCCCCCGTTCCTACCCGCCCGGGAAGAGATGTCCCTTCCCAAGTCCCAGCCAGGTTTCCCCTAGGTCGGGAAGAGGTCTTGGTTTTAGAAATTGGGCATTTCTAAATAAAAAATGTGAGTCGTGCTCTATGGGCGATGTACCTTGATAAGGCAAGGGAAGAAATCACCTGGCTGTGACTCGTAAATTTGTCCCCAGGCAACCGTACTTGAAATAGCCACTGTTTGCAGGACACAGTGCTGGTCCCGAGGGGAGCACCAACGGCTGCCCAAGTTACCCAAGCGGACTGTCTTCTTCACTTGGTGCATGGAACTGGAGCTAGCTTCCACTTCAGGATTTAGGTTTATAGAAAGAAAAGAGAGGTGGGAAGCCACAGACTAGAAGGAACTGAAGACATCTTTCGGTCATTCCAACTGAACTAGGTTGTATCTAACTGGAATGAACTTCCTTTTGCCCCTTTGCTTTGACTACCAAGGAATGTGGACGCCTTGTTGGGCGTCCTCCAGGGAGCCCTTCCCTGACACAGCCCCCTTCCCACCTTCTCCCCCCTCTTCCTGATATAGATCAGCTCCTGGTGACTCATTTGCCCTTACTTCCTGGCCCTTTCAGAGCCCAGGCCTGTGTTTGAAACCTGACATTGTAAAGACGCTTCCTACTTTTGGAGGAGAGGCTCTTCTTCCAGGTGCCTGCGTGGATTTGTGTTCCTCTTGAAAAGAATGGCTGATGTGTGCACCTGGCCTCTCTCCCCTAGGGCTTAGCAGTGGCCGCCATGGGTTCTGTGAATTCCCGAGGTCACAAGGCCGAAGCCCAGGTGGTGATGATAGGCCTCGATTCAGCTGGCAAGACCACGCTCCTGTACAAACTGAAGGGCTACCAGGGGGTGGAGACCCTACCCACTGTTGGTTTCAACGTCGAGCCGCTCAAAGCCCCTGGGCATGTGTCTCTGACAATCTGGGATGTCGGGGGGCAGACCCAGCTGAGGGCCAATTGGAAGGACTACCTGGAAGGCACGGATGTCCTCGTGTATGTTCTGGATAGCACAGATGAAGCACGCTTGTCCGAGGCAGTGGCTGAGCTCGTGGGAGTCCTGAACGATCCACACATGGCCAGTGTCCCTTTCTTGGTGCTGGCCAACAAGCAGGAGGCCCCCGGCGCTCTGCCGCTGCTTGGGATCAGAGACAGGCTGGGCCTGGAGAGATTCCAGGACCGCAGGTGGGAGCTCCGGGCCTGCAGTGCCCTCACCGGAGCCGGGCTGCCCGAGGCCCTGCAGAGCTTGAGAAGGCTCCTGAAATCCCGCTGCCACTGTGTTTCCACGTGAGTGCAGGTGCGACAGGGAGTGGGGAGAGCAAGAAGACTGGGTCCAGGCCGAGCAGTGTGTCTGTGCCCATACGAACTGAAAGCAGCAGCTGGTCCTTGAGAATCTGAAACTCAGTTTATCAAAGAAGTCCTTCTGTGCTTGGACAGGATATTTTCTTCTTGGAGCTTATTGTCACTAGTGTTTATGCTGAAAACTAACTATTCTTTGAATAATAATACTCTAAGGGGGAAAAATGCCTCAACATGCTTCTTTGAGTAACTCATTACCAAGGGTGAACTGAGCAATTGTAATAGAACAATGAATGGTCGTATTACAATTAAGACCTAAATTCACAGAGGGAAAGGTTTCAAAATCAGATTAAAATATCATCTGGACATCGTCACAATGTTAGGAGTGATTTTTCCCTGGTGCCCTGGGTTTGTGGGATGATCACTCTGTGTACAAGCAGCCAGGGCAAGCAGAGTTGGGTAGGTGACTCTGTCCTCATGGAATCTTGGGTTTAGAAGTTCACTGGGGCAGTTGGCCCTGGGCAAGAGGCTGGGAGTTGGGGCCTTCCAAAATGTATCCTTTTCTCTGGCCCTGATGAACTCTTCTCTACCTTTTAGTATCTTGTATTGGTCTTTTTATAAAATGTTTCATTTTTATCTTTTTTTCTTTCTTTTTCCTCTGTGCAGTACCTATCTTTCCTTAAAGGTCAATCAAGGATTTAATTAATTCATTCATTCAATTAACAAATATGTAGAGCATTTAATTTGAGGAAATGGCACTGAGTTTTTAGTTATGAACCAGGCCCTTGAGATGGGAGGTGTGAATTTTGAGGATACATGTAACAGAAATGCTTCTTTCTCATTAAATTTTTTAAAAAGTTGAACATAACATACTACAAGGGTTTTAAGGTGATCTTTACCTAGGAACCATGAAGCTCCTGAAATTATTTACAAAATTATTTATAAAATGTTATGCTTTGAGCCTTTTTGTTGGGTGGGGGGAGATCCACAACTTTTATCAGACTTTCAAAGGCTTTTGTGACTCCCAAAAGTTAAGAAACACTGATCTGGTCTTATCTATCATCCACCAGAGGAATACTTCCTATAATTTGAGTGTTTTAATGGCAAGCAGCTTAGATTTGACACCTGCTCTCATGTTAAGCAGCTCTGTATGTTGGCTTTTCCTACCCTGGACTAAAACCATCCTTATAGCTTCTGATGGTATTCTCCCCTCTCTGGAGTGATACAGTATAAGTGGGCCCTCAATACCCTTCCAATATCTGAGATCCACGAGGTCCCTCTACCCAAATTATTCCCTTCTAACATCAGGTTAGGCATGCTAAATTCTTTCCACTACTTGTCAGTAGATAGGTTCTCCTTTGTCAAGCACAGGAAATGTACAAAGATGCAAAGACAGTTTGGACAAGGCCTCAGGCCTCATGGAGCTCTGGCTGGGGAAGCAGGACAAAACTCCCATAAAAAGACAGACAGAGGCTCAATTCAGCAACTGTTTATTGAGCACTTTCTGGGGCCACGTTCTGTGCTCAGTGCTTTCCATAGATTCCAATCCTCTCAATGCTGCAAAGTGGTATAATTTTCAAGTTGCATAATTGGAAACTGAGGCTGGGGGAGGTTGTGACTTGCTTGAGGCATAGAGCTACTAAGTGACATATCTGGAATTTGAAGCCAGATAGGTCTAGCCCAAATGATGCCTGTATTCTTCCACGACATCATGTTTCTAGAAGGTTTAAGCCAAGGCTGACCTTCAGTCAACCGATGTGATGAGGGAAGCTGTCGAGTCAGAGGGAGGAGACTTCTTGGAAGTATGAGGGGGAGTGAAGGAAGGGCAAGTGGCTGGCGTGGGGTGAGGGGTGGATGAGAGGAATGTATTAAAGAGAAAACAAAACTGGAAAGAACTTTAAGTCCAAGCTGGGTCAGGTTTGGACTTCTCTAATCTGGATTTGGCTCAGGAAAGTGAAACCCCCGGACTTGCCATTTGGGAGTGTAATTTAGTGGCAATGTGGGCTGGAGTGAAAAGAAGGGGGGACACTGGAGTCAGGCAGGCAGAGAGACCAGCTAGCTGCCGTTTGCAGTAACAGAGGAGAGGGCAGGAAGAAAGATGAGAAACTGAAAGCCATTTTTGAAGGAAAGAGCTGAGAGAAGTTGAAGATGGCGTAAGGTTTTGAGTGTATGTGACAGGAGGGATTGGCATGGCCTGAGAAGGTGGGCACAGGAGGAACGCATTGGAATGGGGCCAGGACTGGTGGGTTGTGCTCTGAAAGTGCTGGGTAGGGATGTGTGGACAGCTTCTTCAGATTGCTCTGTTACTCTCCGTCTTCAAGACACCGTACTCTGCCTGATGCACCAGCGGTTCCCATGCACAGAGACTCCTTTCCTCACATGATGTGTCAGTTTTTATTGTGAGCTCATCTTTGGCAGGACTTGTTTGTCCTGCGTGACTCCCATGTGCCCTGGGTTGTGACGGTGTTTCTACACAGTGTGGTTGCACATTAGCATCGACTAGGCTCCTGGAGGTTTCAACTGTTTTAGATCAAACATTATGTTAGTTTCTCTGTTTGGGGCTCACGGCCTCACAGGCGGCATCGATCTGGATTCTGTGCCCATTTATGGCATGGGCCCTAGGATTCAATTTCTGACAGGTGACTTTTTTTTCCCCTCCCACCCATGTCTAAAGAGAGATCACTAGCTTCTTCATACTTTCCTGAGCTGGTGGACCGCGTTTCCAATCCTCTTTAAGGAAGGGGCGTCCCTTTGGTACTCTTGCTTTTCTACCGAGCTCAGATGAAAATTTTCTCTCTTCCAAGCAAGCCTAAGACCATACCTCCTGTTCCCATACAGGTGTTATAACCTTAACCTGGTCCCTAGAGCCTAACCGTGGCTTCTTAATATCTCCATGGACTCCAGGACCCAGCTTACATTTACCTGCTTTGGCTGAGGTTTTGCTCTTCATTTCTGCCACTTGAAGATATCCCTTCTTTGTTCAGGGACCACATGTACGAAAATACAATTTTTGGTGATAGCTTAACCAATATTTCTGTACCTCTGTAATGGGCAAGGGTCCATCTTCTAAGAGCTATCTGAGTGTCCTGAACTGTTTTGATATGTGGCAGGGAGATCTGTACTTAGGAAGATGGCTTGGGTAGCTTACTTGGGGTGGACAGAGGGTCCTGAAGCAGGGAGGCAGCATAGAGGGTGACTGGGATGTCTTTTGACTGACAGGAACACTCTTGCCAATGCTGGGGCAAACAGACATCTGCAGAAGCCATCATGCTATGGGCATTTGTTTCCTTTCTCTTGACAATTGTCAGTCTCCTTTCTGACATCAGGATGGACCACACTCTTGTCCAGCTCTGAAAGCGTGCTTCTTGCCTGGACCAAACAGAGTGGACGGGGGACCAGCAGGTAGTATGTGACAACAGCCGCAAATCCTTGAAGGCAGATGTGCTCTTCACAAGCCTCAGGAGCTCTCCTCTCATCATCCGCCCTGGATAAGATGTGGGAGGAAGGATAACAGATTATCATAAGAACCATGCCCATTAGTGCTTCGTTGGTGTTGACCAGAACTCTCTACTGGTCCCTGCTTGGAGGGACCGAATGCCAAATCAGTCACAGAAGCCCAGCAGGTGAGTTCTGGAACGGGAACTATAAAACTCAGGGCGCCTGGGTGGCTCAGTGGGTTGGGCCGCTGCCTTCAGCTCAGGTCATGATCTCGGGGTCCTGGGATTGAGTCCCGCATCGGGCTCTCTGCTCAGCGGGGAGCCTGCTTCCTCCCTCTCTTTCTGCCTGCCTCTCTGCCTATTTGTGATCTCTCTGTGTCAAATAAATAAATAAAATCTTAAAAAAAAACTTAAAAAAACAAAAAAAACTCTATGGACAGGTGGGGCTGGAGAGCCTCAGAGTCCGAGGGCAGCCTGCCAGCCTTCCATCTCCCCAGCTTCTGAGAAGTTTGCCTTCTGTGGGTTTGGGAATCCCGCGGGATGCGAGGCCCCGTGGGATTTCCCAGGACCCTCTGTGTCTGTGCTCTGGCTTTTCAAGCTTCCAGGTCAGCGAGCAGGCCTGTAGTGATGCTAGCTGTGGCAGCAGGCCTCTGGGGTCACACAACTTAGGGAAGCCTCCTGAACCCCTACTGTTTTTTAGGCTAAGGATGTTTTCCTGTTTGACTCTTGCCCACAATTTTAGGGAACCTCAGATCTCACCCCTGCAGGAAGCTCTCCCTCAGCCCATGCTCACCCCCTTCTGAACTCTCCTGGGGCTGACCCCCTTGTTAGTGCCTGAACTGGGGCTGTTCTACATGTGGGTACATCATCTCTCCAAGGATGGTCTAAGTTCCTAGTGATCAGGGGATGCCTTACCTCCTGTAATCCCCTTCAATATAATGGTTTGAATTTATATCCAATCTAATAGTATTAGGTACTGAGAGCTGCTCATTAAGTACCTGGGTGAATGATGAATAACTGTTTAATGCTACTGAACTGAACCTGGCGGGGAGTCCCCAGGTCCTCTGAACTGTCCAGAGTGAAATCCCCAAATGAGAACTCCAAGAGGCTCATGACCTCGAGAGCCAAAACGGCAGCATGCACCTCTACTTCAGGCATCCTCTGTGGCAAAAACAATAGCAAATAGTCATACATGCGCTTTCTGGACCACGACATGCTCAGAACCACCTGACTTTTAGTCTAAGTAGGAGAGGAACTGCTAAGTGGGGGCCGAGTGAGGAATGGTAGGGGGTGCGGAGGAGACCAAGGCCCTGGAGGTAGGTGGCCAGTGAGGTCACGGGCAGGGCCCAGAGCCAGTGCCCCAGAGGAGCACTGCTGAGGCTCCTCTTCTGAAGAGCAAGGCTGCTCTTCTGCCCAGGCAGGGGCCCGGCCTTGCCCACTCCGGGGCTCCCATCCTTCCTTCTGCTTCCACCCTAACACTGGTGGTGCTGGAGGGAGGGTGGGACTCCATCCTTTCTCAGAGCCTTCCCTGAAGACCACAGGGAAGCTAGCCTTGCCTGCATTGAAGCAAAAGTGACAATGAGTCCAGGCTAGCTAGCCCTTGCAAGTGGGAATTATGCTTCCTTTGCTGCTGGCAACTGAGGGGTAGGGCATAAGTAGTCGGTACGGCAGCCTCAGCCCTTGCTTCCCCACCTGAGGCAGGCCAGGGCCCTCCAGGGCCCTGAAGCGGGAGGTAGGGGGGCAGATGAAAGGGTTTCCCTTCTGCTCATCTGCTCAGAGACATAGACATATTCATATATATATACACAGACACATATACATTACAGAGCTACAAACAGGGAACCTTAGGAAAAAACAAATCACGTTTTCTGGTTTGTTTTTTAAATAGTGCTCTCCTTACCTGAGGGGTACTTTGCCTGCTCCAATTCCCCCACACCTTTCAGAGCCATCAAGCTCCCATTAATCCCTGAGAGTGAGTGAAGGAGCAGGAATGTGCGTCCATGAATGTGGCTATAAATGCAGGACAGCAGGTTATCTGTTTTCCTCTTAAATTAAAATGCCTCTATTCTTTTTTTCTGCAAACACTGTGTACAGTGAGAACTGTTCCAGTTTGGAGAGGTGATTTACCCATCTGAATATGAGGCTGAGTTTCTCCCTTTCTGGCTCATGGATTTTAAAGATTTTTCTCCTTCTACTCTTGGTCAGAATGAATCCTTGGTGGAAGTGAACCACAGGGGCTGGTTTTGATGTGTTGTGGTTTTCAGCTGTCTGTCCTCATGGGTCTACACATGTACCTCCTACTGCCTGGCTGGGAGAGTTGTGTTCCTCCAAGTGGACCAGGTGCCCATGGCCCACATGTGGGGGAGCCAGGACCTTGCCTTTCCTTCTTGTCCTCAAGGATTGTCACACATCCACACCTTAAGTGTCCCAGCCCCAGCCTCAGGTGGGACCTCACCTCACAGAAGACTTGCACTTTCCTCAGAAACAAGATAATATAACTCAGTGGGGTGAGTGGAGGATTGGGGGGGAGGGAGGGGGGCCCTCTCTTCCAGAAGCCCAAGGCCCAGCCTTCAGATAGGGCTAAGTCAAATACGAATGATGAGTTGTTTAGTCTGTGCCTCTTTCAGCAGAGGCTGGCATAAGATGGGAGAGTCCCTGAGTGAACAGGAAGTGGAGAGGCCAACCTTTGCGGCCATCTCTTGGCCTGTAAGGACAAATGCAAATTCAAAATAGGAGGCTTAATTGTCCCTTTTGAAAAGAAGATACTTCTCCCTGTATCCCTTTTCTTAGAGTTTTTTTTTTCCTTTAAGATTTTATTTATTTATTTGACAGACAGAGATCACAAGTAGGCAGAGAGGCAGGCAGAGAGAGAGAAGGAAGCAGGCTCCCCATTGAGCAGAGAGCCTGATGCGGGACCAGATCCCAGGACCCTGAGATCATGACCCGAGCTGAAGGCAGAGGCTTTAACCCACTGAGTCACCCAGGTGCCCTTCTTAGAGCTTTAGACAAGGAATTTCTTTCCCCTGTCTCTTCGAAATGTATGTAAATCCTTGAAAAAGCTAAATAAAGCTAAATAAAGCTGTAGCTAGTTTTAGGACTCAGGAATGTCTTTCTCAAGAACCTGGGACCAATCCCTTTGAAATGTCAACATCAAGGGAGATAGGTCCTGCCTCCCAGTCTGTGGAAGAGTAGGAACCTAACTTGGCAAGTACCTCACTCCACGTTGCAAAACTACTTTCTGTCATGAAGATATGAGAGGTTTGTTTCTGTTTAGGTTAAAGCCAATTAGCTAACAGATGGTGACCCCAATTACCAGGTAAATCTAGGATGAACCTTGTATGACAAATGGTGCTGTCATGCCCTCTGACTTGAGGACTAGTTATTATGTAGGTAATGTGTTGTGTCTGCCTGGCTGTATCAGAGGGTGAGATTCCTTTCTGTCTTTGCAATCTCTAGCTGATTGCTCAGGAGGCACATCACATTCTGGATGAATGCTTATTCAATAACAAAACCGTCTTCCTTCCCTACTACCTTTGTGGAGAGGTTTTCTGGGTTGGCAGATTTGTTTTTTAATTATAATTCCTCAACAGTTCCCATTGGTTTGGCTCTGTGAGCTTCTAGTCACACCCGTGATTAGTAAAATAACATTGGTGAGGGCTAATCAACTGGAATGCCTCCTAGAAGGTTTCTGGAGGACACTTAATTAGGAATGATGAACACGAGTTCAGTATGACCCGAGGCATTCTCCTCTCACAAGATTATGGCAACCTGTGACTGCCTCCAACTTACTGAAAGAAGTGTTTCTTGGTGTGGTGAAGCATGACCCCTGTATCCATTTCCCATACGGGCTGTAAAAGCAGCAGCTCAGGAAAAACAAAACAATTTTAGAAAGAAAAAAAAAAAAGGAGTCTTTTATTTTTACCTCATTGTCTTGATTTCCACTCCTCTGACAACATTCACCCCCAAGGAGATTTGGCTCTACAGCTACAGAGCAGAAGTATTTAAAAATTTTCCATGAGAAGATGGCCTTGTTCTGCCTTGAGATGTCAACCTAGGACCTAATAATGAATTCTTCTCTCTCCCCTGACCCACTCCTCCCCACAAGCAACTTGGAACCTGGAAATATCCATGTGGATATTTTTGCAGCCTACTTCAAGCATGAAATCACAAACCTAAACAAATTAGTTCTCACAAAAGCATTTCTGGTTTTTCAAATAAAAGGAGGAATCACGATTATAAATTACCTCCAGATTATGAACATGATACCATATCATTTTGCCATTTTTATTTACCTTTTTAAATTCCTAAAACTTCAATTTTATAAGGCATGAAATGCTGCCTTAACATGGGGGGAAAATATAAAGGATATAAATAAATGTATACAAACTTTTTTTTTAAAAGATTTTTATTTATTTATTTGATAGACAGAAAGAGATCACAAGTAGGCAGAGAGGCAGGCAGAGAGGGGGAAGCAGGCTCCCCGCTGAGCAGAGAGCCCGACGTGGGGCTCGATCCCAGGACCCTGAGATCATGACCTGAGCTGAAGGCAGAAGCTTAAACCACTGAGCCACCCAGGCACCCCTGTATACAAACATTTTGAGGGTTACGAAAATTCTTCCATGAGCAAATCACTACCAAGATGGAGATGCAACCCCATCCTTTGCTCAAATTATGCAGTTAGGTGCTCTGGTTTGGAGACTGGCCTTAAAGTCGGTCAGAACTGACTAGAACACCAGCTCTGTGCCTCAACAGCTGGGTAACCTGGGCAAATTAGTTAACCCAACTAAGCTCCAGCTGCCTCATCTACAGAATGGGAATGATAATAGGGAGTACTCACAAAGTTCTCATGAGAATTCAGTGAGGTAATTGTCCATCTAGTCAGCTTGAATCTCTTGAGCACCTACTATGTGCCAAACACTGAGCTATGTACAAGAACAGCAGGCTGGAGATACACCATCCCTGTCCTCTGACACACAATCTAGCTTTCGATATGGGACAGCTTTGAAGTCATGCTATGGTATGTTAGAGCTGCATACGAAACACAGAGTTCTGGGGGCCCAGACTTTCCTTGCAGCCTTAGAATCTTCCAGACCCAGACTTGTTCTGGAGTAAAGAGGGTGTCATAGCTGGTGAAAGGGTAGAGGCGGTGGGAGTGAGGTCACAAGGCAGCTCTTGGGAATTCTGAAACCTTGAACACTTAGCCTCCATCTGCCTTCCTACCATATCTACTGACAGCTTCTCCTCTGGCTTTTCCTGGTCCAAAGCACTTTCAATAAAAGTACTGTAAGCCTAGAATTAATATCTCCTCGATGCACTTTATTTTTGTATCCTTTGAGTATACTTGACCTACAATGTTACATTAGTTTCAGGTGTACAACATAGTGACTGGACAGGTTTATACAATGTTTTCTTCACCACATTTTTTTAAAAGATTTTATTTATTTATTTGGCAGAGATCACAAGTAGACAGAGAGGCAGGCAGAGAGAGAGGGGGGAGCAGGCTCCCTGCTGAGCAGAGAGCCTGATGCAGGGCTCGATCCGAGGACCCTGGGATCACGACCTGAGCCGAAGGCAGAGGCTTTAACCACTGAGCCACCCAGGCATCTTCACTGCATTTAAATGCACTCTCCTCTTACAAAGGCTAGTAGGTTGAATGGCCAAAAATAATTTCAGAAGACTGGAAATTGAAGCCCACACTCAATTCCAGTCCTCTTTGAAATTCTACATTTACAGGTTCATTCCTTGGACTTCAGTTTTTAAAAGGAAGTATTGCTAGAAGGAGGGCAGCAAAATTATTTGCACTTTAATGTGGATGAATTCTCAATATCTTTTTAGGAGAAGTTTTGTTAAGAATGCAAAGCTAAAAGTTGAGGACAGCTGAGAAAAGGCAGGCATGCCCCCAGAAACGAAAGAGCTGGAAGTTCACAACTTTGCTCAAGGCCATAGGAATGTGGGCCACCATTCTCTCATTGTCCACACAGCAAGGATTTATTGTGTGCAGAAAGAAGGCCCAAGAGGGAAGGTCTGGGTATGTGGGACTGTCACTTTCTCAGGCACTTGGAAAATGGTGGCTTCAGGCCAGGGAGTGGAGAGCTAACTGGCCAGTCTGGGAGGACCCCTCTGGAATGGGGAGTGAGTGGGGAATGAACCATCTGGCCTCTCCTTCCCCTCCTCCCCACCCCATTATCCATCAGAGGCTGGCCTCCAAGGGCATAGAGCAGGGTAGGCAAGGGTAAAGAATGGCACATGGAAAATAAGCAGCCCAAGCTCTTTTATTTCTGCTCAGTAGAGAGTACTAATGTACAAGGGACAACTAGCCAGAAGGTAGCATCAGTCTTTAACTGGAAAAGCCACTTTTTCCTTAATTGTATCCTATACTTGGAGTGGGGCTTCTCTGGGTACAGGACAAAATCATGATCCATGCAGAAGTGAAGATCACAGAATTCCACGGGCCTAATCCTACCTGGGCAGGGAATTCATTCCTATAAACTAGCATTCCAAACTCTGCAAGGAAGTCATCTGCAAAGGTACCCAGTTCTACCACTCTGAGAATAAAATTAAGTTCTCTAGGGATCAGATGATCCCTAGGAATCAAGAGCTCTGGGCTGTGGGGGGTGAGAAGCTTGCTGGTTATTTTGTTCTGATACAGCTGTGGGTCACAAGGTTCTTACACAAGCTTGGGGGTGGCCTGTGATACCATGAGCCCTTCCTTCCCCTCAGCTGGTGATGATGACTCAGATTTCAGAAAGGAGCTCAACCAGCAGGTTCATCTTGGGGCCCTTCTCAGCCATTTTCTAGATCAACATTAAGAGCTGGTTTCAAACCTGAGAAGCCTGGACATTGACTCCCCAGGCTCTGCCAGCAATATTCTAGTAAGTTTGGGCTAGAATATGATGAGTATACTACCTGAAGGGCATCATGAGGAGGGACAGAGAAAGACAGTTGTGGAGACTTGTGGTTTAAGGTTGGGATATGCAATATACATGTAACTCTACTAAATGCCCAAATCTCACTCACGGGACAACAAAGAAATTAAAAAAAAAAAAAAATAGGGAAACCCCACATGACACAGAAAGAGGAAGAGAGAGTAGCAGGCTCGAGAAAGCAATAAAATTATGGAAGATGGAAAGTGATGTCATAGACCAGACAAAGTGGAAACCTAAGCGGGCTGGGGTGTGTATGTATGTGTGTGTGTGAAGCCCAAAGGACTTCCTCTGTACCAGGCACTGGTCTAAGTGTTGAAGGCACACTGATTCATATAATACCCCAACAATGCTAGAAGTTGTATCCTAATTTTGGGGATGAAGCACAGAGAGGTTTAATAACTTGTCCCAGGTCACACAGCAGAATCTGTAGAGGTGTGGCCCAGAGACCATGCTCTATAGCCTCACAGTGACAAGCAAGCCCTTCTGCGCCAAACCATGGGAGATCTCCAGACTTGGAGTATCAGGAAGCTTCAAAATGGGGCTGAAAATAGAATTGGTAGGAAGCCTGTATGAAGAGACAGACCCTCAGACTCCTTCACTATCTTACTCGGGCCAGGCAAGTGCCCCTGTGCTCCCTGGAGGATACCACTGGTTTATTCACTGGAGGCATTACCCAGTTGAGGATGAGATATCTATTAATGCAAGAGAATTCAGTGAAAGTTCATGAACTGACCGGCGAGGCTATGCAGACCCCTTCCCCACTCAGCTCCTGTGTGCCGGCAGTAAGGTCTTGCACTCCCCAGGCAGGGACTGGGGGCTCCTCTGCAGGAGTTCTGACTGACTGGAGAGAAGGAAATTCAACACTGACATCTGAAGGTCCTCTCATGAAACAGCTGGCTCACCAACTGATCAGTCCTGCCCACAGAGCTGGGACTCATTAACAAGCTTCTAACAGCTTTTTGGTATCTTCCCCTTTTTTCTACCTACATTTTTATCATGGAAAAAGTAAACATACAGGAACTAATGAACACCCATATCCCTATCTTTTAAGTTGTACAATAATTAGCATCTTAACATACTTGCTTCATCTTTAAATATAGAAAAATAAATACAGATACATGTGTTCATACAATGTTTCTCTAAACCATCTGAAGATAAGCTGCAGACATTGTGATATTTCATCCTTACATATTTCAGTAAAATGTCATTATCACACAAAATTGAAATCTATACATAATCCATGATTGCACCTAAGAAAATTTAAAATAATTCCTTAATATAGTCTAACAGTCAATCCATATTGAAATTTCCCTCATTGTCCCTAGAATGCCACTGCATTAGATTATTATATCTCTTCATTCTCCTTCCTAGAGTAGTCCTCTTCCCTTGCTTTTCCCCCACCCCCTTTGGAAGGGACCAGGTCACTTAACTGAAGGAGGGTCTCACAACTGATTTGCCTGATTGTTTCCTTGGGGTATCATTTAACTTGCCCTTGTATCTCCTGTCAACTAGGAGTTAGATCTAAAGGCACAGATAGATTCAGATCAGATGTTTTTGGCAAGGCATACAGGTTTTCTACTTCATATTGCATCACATCAGGAGATAACATCTGCTGTCTCACTAGTAGTGAAGTGAAGTTTGGTAAAGGCAATGACCACTAGACCTCTCCACTGTAAAGATCCACTTTCCCCTCTGCGGGGGCTGTGCATGACATCTGGCACAGAGTGCATATCCTGTCCAAGTCCTTACTCCAATGTAAACAGACTAATAAAGGATAGTGGGACATCTGAGAAGGAGCCTCCAACATGTGAGAGAGACAAAAACAAACAAAAACCAGTAACTCAGAAAAGGAGATTGGTGTGGGAAACAAAAAGAAATTTCCCCTGAACAATAAATATCCTTAGAAATAAGAGAAGATATCACACCCATAGGCAAAATTACTATAAAAAGTATTTAGAAAATAGGAAAGAGCTCTTGGAAATCTACACTGAAAATCAAACACAAAGTTGGAAGATGAGGTAGAAACAAAAATCTCCTGGGGAACCTGGGTGGCTCAGTGGGTTAAGCGTCTGACTCTTGGTTTCGGCTCAGGTTGTGACATCAGGATCATGAAATCAAGCCCTGCATCAGGCTCTGTGCTGAGTGTGAAGCCAGCTTAAGGTACTCTTGCTCTAGACACCAGGGTGGATCAGTTAGGTTAAGCCTCTGCCTTCAGCTCAGGTCATTATCCCGGGCTCCTGGGATGGAGTCCCACATCAGGCTCCCTGGTGAGCGAGGAACCTGCTTCTCCCTCTGCCTGCCACTCCCCCCACTTATGCTCTCTCTCTGTGACAAATAAGTAAATAAAATCTTTAAAAAAAAATTCTCTCTCTCCTTTTGCCTCTTCCTACTCCCTTGCACATGCTCTCACTCTCTCTGGAAAAAAGAAAAAAAAGAAGAAGAAGAAAGAAAGAAAGAAAGGTGAAGGGGGATGAATTATAAGATAAATAAAAAACAAACATTTCCCAGAACACATGAATTTTAGCTTGAAAGGGTCTTTGGAGGGCCCAATACAAATATATTTTATAAAGATAAATACAAAAACATAATATTAGGAAATTTCAGAACATCCTAAAAAGAAAAATAGGTCACATACAACAGATCAAAAGTGAGAATAGCATTAAAACATCTTAATGGCAATACTGAAATTTAAAGGATAATGGAGGAAAGCTTTTAAATTTCTGAGAGCAATTTTAACAATGAAGTTGGACTATAAACCCTTAGAAAAAATTAAATATCTATGAATCCATGCTGATGTAAATAAATAAATGAATGACTAAATAAATGGAGAAAGGACAGCTCTACCTTACAAAAGAATTACATTGACAAATGTAAAAGAAAGGAGGAAAATAGAAAATTACCATTAAGAATATTACAGTAGGGCGCCTGGGTGGCTCAGCGGGTTAAAGCCTCTGCCTTTGGCTCAGGTCATGATCCCAGGGTGCTGGGATCGAGCCCCGCATCGGGCTCTCTGCTCAGCGGGGAGCCTGCTTCCCCCTCTCTCTGACTGCCTCTCTGCCTACTTGTGACCTCTGTCAAATAAATAAATTTTAAAAATCTAAAAACAACAAAAAAAGAATATTACAGTAGTAATATTGATCCCAGAACCCTGGGATCATGACCTGAGCTGAAGGCAGATGCTTAACGACTGAGCCACCCAGGTGCCCTGAGAACGCAAATGTTTTTGGAACATTTCTGAAAGTCTAAAGTTATTTTTGAATAAAAAGTAAGAAAGCATTCTGAGAGAAAATTACTGTTGTAACCTAATCAACCAATCGTGTGAATAGAATAATGACATTTTCAGACAAGCAAGAACTCATGCACCTTTTATCAAGAGGCCACTGGTCGTTGTGTTCCCTCAAGCGGAGAGACCCAGGGCACCTGGGTGGCTCAGTGGGTTAAGACTCTGCCTTCGGCTTAGGTCATGATCTCAGGGTCTTGGGATCGAGTCCCACATCGGGCTCTCTGCTCAGCAGGGAGCCTGCTTCCCTCCTTCTCTCTCTGCCTCCCTCTCTGCCTACTTGTGGTCTGTCAAATAAATAAATAAAATCTTAAAAAAAAAAAAAAAAAAGGGGACGGACCCAAATGGAGACAAGGGACGCGGGCAGCATGAATTCAGGACTAGAGGGGAACAAAGGGGGTTTCCAGACCACAAAGCTACCTATACAGCTGGGAACAAGAGAACCAGTGGTTCCCAGATGTGTCACTTAGGTCTTTTGTCATAAGACAACAGAAACTAATAGTTTACCTTATCTGTTTGATTCTGTCAGTGAAGTTTTCAGTTTTGACAGGTTAGGTTGTCTTATTGGTAAGTATGTAGAAAACCAAGCAAACAAATAACAAAGAAGGGCAATTATCAGCTCCTGGGGAAACAAGTTTGCACTGGAAAGAAATGTAACTATAGTGTACTATAATGGCCCAGTTTTGAACAATTTTTTCATATTCATAACAGTGTACACACTAAATACTCATTTAACCAAAAGTTTCTATTGGGAATATGGGGAAGGGATACATGTGTGAGGGTGGAAATTAGGGGAGAGTGCAAGTCTCGCCTTCCTGGGTCAGAAGAGAATAGGTTGAGTCTTTAGCTGAAAAACAATCAGGAAACAGCAACAGAAACATGGGGCAAAGAAGTACGGAAAATATCAGAAGACACAGCTAAAACAGCTGTTTCTGGGGAAAAGGAATTAGGAGTTCGTAGGGGGTGAGGCAGGAGACTGCTGTTTTTCATTATAAGCCTCTACTTTTACTTCACTTCTTAAGCCAGATATCTGTATTCTTTTTATAAAAATAAAAACATTTTAAATAATAAATAAGTTGAGAGCAACCAAAACACCGTGCATAACCATGCTCACTCCACGGTTAATTTAGGCCTCTAAGGCCAACTCCTTGTAGGCTCAAGCCTTGCCCGCTTGGCTTTCCTTCCTACTCTCCCTGATTCTTAGGGAAGGCTGAGCTTCACCTGGCTGGCCCCAGGGGGCCTCTCCCTTCCTTGGTGCTTCCTTGGCGCCCCTTAGCCGTGGAAGAGTTCCCTGGCGGCCATGCTGCCCTTCGTGTGCCCGCCCCCTCCACACTCCTCGGGACCACTCTGGGCGGCGTCCTGTTCTCTGGCTCTCCCAGAGGAGAGCCCGTGACCTTGAGGAACTTCCCGGCAGAGAAATGCTGTGGGAAAACAAAAACAAAAACAAAACAAAACAAAACATTAAAGAACAAGTTTTTTATCCCCTTCCTTTTTTTTTTCCTGACTTACCTTCCAGAGTCTCCCAGGTTCCTCGGAACATCTTTGCAAGAAAATGCTGCTCCTGCAGCAACTGGCAAAGAAACCATTTAGCTCTTCCGGGCGTACCACAGGCGAGCACCGTGGTCCTGCGGGCCCAGCTCTCCAGCGCTCTCTCCACCCACTTCCTTGCCGCGGCCTCATCCCGGTTGGAGGGCCCTTTGGCGGGGAGCGGATGACGTCAGCGGGGCGTGGCCACGTTGCTTTCTTGGGCCAATGGGATGGGCACAGGTGGTACACTTGGAGCGGCTGGAAATGTGCTTGCTTGCTGGTTCTCACTCTCTTTTGCTTCTGCCAGCGCCATCAGAGGAACAAGCTTGGGCCGGTCCACTGTCTAAGGAGGGTGTGAGACACGTAGAGCAAAGCCGCCGGGGGGGGGGAGGGTGGTGTCCAGAGACCTGAAGTGGGAAGCACAGCCCCTCAGCCACTGCAGACTGAGCACAGTGGAGCAGCCATGCCCAGAGCAGATCAGCCATATCCCAGACGACACGGAGCTCGGAAGGCAAATGCTTCCTGTTGCCCTGAATTGAGACTTTTGTGGTTTTTTTCCTCCCCGTGATACTAACAGACACAGGCATCAAGTGTTGGAAAGTACCCGTCTCCTGTTTTATATCAAGATTTCACATATGGGGTGCCTGGGTGGCTCAGCTGGTTAAGTGTCTGCCTTCTGCTCAGGTCATAATCTCGTCCAGGCATCGAGTCCTGCCTCGGGCTCCCTGCCCAGTGGCGAGTCAGCTTCTCTCCCTACCCTTCCCCCCTGCTTGTGATCTCTCTCACTCTTTCTCAAATAAGTAAATAAAATATTTTTTTAAAAAAGATTTCATGTATATAAAATAATGCTCAGGGACAGTATTCCAAGTACGAGTCTGAGAAGTAGCCATTGTCCCTGCAGTCTCCCCCTCTGCAGGTAGGGGTGCATATTCCTTTGTTGTGGTTGTGTTTATGTTGGACTCCCTTGGGTACAAAGTGATAAAGCATATGCTTAAGTAAGGTAGGATCTCTTTTGCCATCTGCCACACCTTTCTGAAGTTATAACTTCTCTTCCTTAGCTCATAAATGATTAAAGACTTAAGCTATTTTCCTGTGTGAAGTTGTGTTAAACTGCAGGTTGGAATTCTTATATTCCTTGGATTCCCACTTTCATGAGCTCTTGGGGTGTTGCTAGCCACCAGACTCTTTCCCATCTTGGCATTGTTTAGTTGAGCTAACATGAACACACTACTTAGATGGTCTGCTGACAGCAGGTTTAAATAAGGGGTGAGGAGCGGGCAATAGGTTCCAGAAGCCAGAGATCCAGCAATGGATTCAAAGCAGAGACTCCTGTATGATGATCACGAAGCCGAGAGGAAGAAACTATCTTGAAGCAGAAGGGGAAACACACCTTGGTTGGGCAGGACCCACGGGGACCTAACCACACCCAGGCCTGTAACAAAGCATTCCCATCCTTCCAGGCAGTGTCAGCTTTTCTTGGAGCAGAGCTGTTAGGGGTGGTGGGGCAGAGGTAGCGGGTAGAGCTACAGGATGGGGGAGAATCCCTGAAAGCTTGCGGGTCTGGGGCTGTGGAAAGGAAGAAAACCAGAGAGGAAGGACAGGTACATTCATGGGCTGTGGTTCACGAATAGTTTTGATTTAAGAAAATAAATGGAATACTACATTTTCAGAATGCCAGCAGGAATAGCCAGGGCTAGTGTTCTGAATCAGGAATGAGGCTGTATTGGATTTGCTCAGCTAATAAAAGCCTCCCCCCAGGCCCAAGGCATTTTAAACAGATGTCAGGGAACACAGTATGAAGAACCAAGAGGGAGGGAATCAGGAAAAGCAAGGAGATCCCTGTCCAATGGGATCCCAGCCTCAAGGTGAATGGTGCCCTCTGGGAGTGAATCTGGTGGACAGTGAAGATGTGAATTCACAGGAGAATCCTCTCTCCTCTCCTGTTGCCCGAGGATGGCTCAGCTACTAGGCAAACAGGAATATGGTAGAAAGCCAGGGCTGAGTAGGATTAGGCCTGGGGAGATGGGCCAAGCAGGGCTGGCTCCTGATGCGGTGAGCTCAGGTTCACTTTTGGGAGGGATTGGTGTCCTCAGAGATGCCATCTGGGGTAGAATGCGGCCACGAGTCAAGGCAGCTGACAACTCTCAGGAGGTGGCTAGGGCGTGGTTTGGGCTCATGCTTCCCAGGTAGGTTCTGTGAAACTCTAGTCTGAAGGATGGGAAGTGCTGTTGACTCGAACAGAGGCTCCATGGTCCAACAGGCTTGGGAAAGGCTTGGTTCAGTGACACGGAAGAGGTTTTTCCACTAGAGGATATCGGAGTCCTTAATATGATGATGGGAATAGCCAATCTGAAAGACCCATCACAACCATGGAACGCTTTCCACATAGAACATGACATTGAACTGGTGAGCTATGGACAACAACCACTTTCCAGCATGGGGGCTGGGCATCAACTGGTGGCTGGTACTCACAGGGAAAGGACCTGGCTCCTTGCTTGGGGGCACCATCACCACCACTGTCAAGGCCCTCTGCCCTAGCTAGGTCTACTTAGGTTTCAGGGTCAACACGCAAATGAACTGAGGTTTGAGCCAGATGTTGCCCACTCCCCAGGGAAACTGGAGCGCTAACTAAACAAAAAAGAGCAGGAAACAGTCCAATTAAAAGGTATCTAGGCACTTAGCCAGGAGACTGGAACCCAGTGGACCCACAGATCTGTGGTGTATTGACAGTCCCTCAAAAGACCAAGATCAAACCTCCAGGAGCCCCTCTCCACCAGCTGGAGACCTCAAGGTTCCGTGGCACACCTTGGCTCCGGAGATGGGGGGGCAGCCACAGGGAGGACAAGCCCAGGGGTCCAGCTCAGCTGCTCTGGGTAAAATGCAGGCGTGGCCAACCTACAAGCGTAGCTCTCTCCAACTCCCTCCCTGCAGGAGGCTTGGGGACTTCACTGTCCCTGGTGCTCCAGGTCTCTTGTGCTGCTGATACCATTCTCTCCAGATGCTGGTGCAAACCCCTCTTCCCGGAAGCCCAAGTAGAATGTTTTCCTGAAACAGAAGGATGGCAAAAATAAGGAATCCCAAAAGCACTTTCCAATCCAGTCTCAGAGGGTCCAACTGACAAAATGTCTGGGCCTACGGGCTTTTTAATCTTTAATGTGCATGCTCAGAAGCCCCAGGTTTTGGCCAGTCCTGCTCTAGGCAGGAGCACCTGAATGGTTGGTTCTGAGACAGTCTCTCCTGTGAGGGCAGTGGCAATGTCATATATTCAGGGCCTGGACCTAGACACATGCAAAGGCAAATAAATTCTGAGCTTTTATTTGGATAAGAACAGCCTATTGTGTATTTTTTTGCAAGATTATGTATTTGAGGGGCACGTGGGTGGCTCAGTGGGTTAAAGCCTCTGCCTTCAGCTTGGGTCACGGTCACAGGGTCCTGGGATCAGGCCCCACGTCGGGCTCTCTGCTCAGCGGGGAGCCTGCTTCCCCTTCTCTCTCTCTGCCTGCTTCTCTGCCTGCTTGTGATCTCTCTCTGTCAAAATAAATAAATAAAATTTTAAAAAAGATTATTTATTTGAGAGAGAGAGCATGCATGAGTGGGGGTGGTAAGTAGTAGATGCAGAAGGGAAACAGACTCCTTGCTGAGCGAAAAGCCCAATGGGGGGCTCAAACCCAGGACCCCGGGATCATGACCTGAGCCAAAGGCAGACACTTAACAGACTGAGCCCCCCAGGTACCCCGCTTTTGTGTATTTTAATAAACAATTCGTTTAATAAATGAATCTCAGATTATTATTATTTAATTTAATAAACAATTCGTTTAATAAACGAATCTCAGTTTCTGGATCAGGAGAAGAGTTAGCGTCTTGCCCTGAATCCCAGCACTGGTGAGCAGCAGAAGTGGGTTCGAACTCAGCACTGCTGGTGGCAAAGCCAGGACAGTCCAGCTTCAGGTTCCAGCACGTGCCCTCCTTGTGACCTTGGGTGATCGCTAGTCTTTCTCCGTCAGCGTCTTCTGCCACAGAAGGAAAATGATCATCGCTGTCCGTGGAGTTCAAGGGATCACTGCAAGGATCCGATCATACAATGAACAGTAAAGTGCTTTGAAATGGAATAAGTATGCATGCAGGGCGGTAATAACACCCGTCCTTTTCCTAGATACCAAACAACCTGGGCTCCCCAAAGACACCACTGTCTCCAGCTCATGCTTCGCGACTGACTAGGAAAAGGAAAAAGGCCAAGAGGTGCAAGAAGTACGTGGTTTCTAAGGCGGAGACCTTGGTGCCAGGAGCCTGCGAGCCCACAGGAAGTTAGGGAAAGAGATTTCACAAGTGGGAGGCTTTGAACTTAAGCCTGGGAAGAGCAAGACCTCATATTTGCCTTCTACCCCCACCCAAACCTCCTAAAGGCTCCAGACACTAAAAATACTCTGGCCATCTGCTGCCCAGGAAGGCAGTAAGTCACTGGCCTTTGAGCACCAGAATCCAGGCCAGGCCTGGCCTAACGTGGACAGTAGCAGCTGACAAGGCCCCACAGGTAAGTTCACTTCCTCCCAGCCAGGCAGTTATCAATAGCTTGTCCATGCTCAGAAGCTGCAGGAGAGTGCCCTGGGGAAGTGAGGATGACGTTGAAGTGTTCTTGGGCCACAGGTGCCAACTGGGTATGCAGTGAAGAGAGAGAAGCGTGTCCAGGAAGGAGGGGGGCTCCCCGGGAAAGGGTGTTGGCTCCTGTGGTGACAGGCCACTGCTTTATGATCTAGAACAAGGTCATCTCATCAACATCCACAGATCAGGCACTCGACTGCTGTCCTATTACCCTGGGGCCACCAGATGTCACTGTTAACAGGGAGCATGAATATTTGTGGTCTGAGCTGGGGATAGGCATTGCATTTATGGAGACCGTTTAAATTGTGCGCGCTCAGGGGAACACCAGTGAGATCTGTTTCTTGCCTCCAGTTCTTTACTAATGAGATCCTACCCCCAGGTACAGAAGTCAGTCCAATTCCCAACATGTAATAAAAAAAAAATAGCCCCAATTTTTTACTGTAAATACAGTCGCATAAATCAGAAAAGAGAAGCCATCATCAACAAACACATTTGTGGGACGCCTGGGTGGCGCAGTTGGTTGGACGACTGCCTTCGGCTCAGGGCGTGATCCTGGAGTCCCGGGATCGAGTCCCACATCAGGCTCCCAGCTCCATGGGGAGTCTGCTTCGCTCTCTGACCTTCTCCTCGCTCATGCTCTCTCTCACACTCTCTCTGTCTCAAATAAATAAATAAAATCTTTAAAAAAAAAAAAAAACAAACACATTTGTGGGGAAGAGGTACTGTGCTACTCTGCATTGCTGCTCAAATCTGAAAAGGTGGGGACCCCTGAGAGAGTGTCCTCTACTTTGCCGCCCCTCCCCCTGGAAAACCACTGCACCATACAAGTTAACTGCTGTCACCTGACCACTTGGTCCAACCAGGGAAAAATACTAACAGGACAATACAAAACACAAAGTCAAGAGATGAGAGATTGAGAGATTGAGAAACTCAGAGGATCAGAAAGGTGCTTAGGCTAAATTTTTTAGATCATAAAAAAATGAACAAAATTGAATAACTTTCATAACTTGCAAGCTCCTATGAATATGTCTAACGCTGCTGGGATAGGAAGAACACTGGGTCCTACCCCACTAAAATGCTGTGTGGCCTTGGGCAGTTAGCTAAGCCCTCTGAGCCTCCTTGTGTATAAACTGTACCTCCCCAAGGCCCCTTGACAGTATAAGGTTCTAGGACTCGGTGTGGCCTTGAGGTTCCTGGGACTTGTGAAGATGGACACCAAAGATAACAATCTGAGGCCACCAGGGCCGCTTAAGTGACATGGAGAAGGGCTATAAGAATTCAGAGTCCTTCCCTCTGACTCTCAGGGGACTGAGGGAAGGCTTCTGGAAGGGAAGGGATTAAACACATAGGACATAACACCACAGCACGCTCAGCACACTTGATCCCTCCCTTGAAGAGCTGGGAGGTGGCCAGTCAAATATTTTAAGATGTCAGCTTGATCTGTGTTAACATAAGCATCTACGGAAAGCAGTTTCCAAAAATAAATGATAAACTGCTACCTCTCCACCTCTGTCAGTGCATGCATTTCTCGAGAATGGGGGCATGTTCTAGAATACTCTCCACAGCTGGTTTTGTGTGTCCGTGTAGAACAGATCCTCCGTGGATAATAAGTTAGGGCAAGGGGGAGAGAGGAAGGAAGGGGTGTTAGAGTCCTACTTCAAATGTTAAAGTCTCCCCAAAATGTTAATACATGCACAGATAAGAGCTTGAGAACTAGAAACTAAATTTGTAATAGTGGTTCTTCCTGACGATTCTGGGTATAATTATTTTTTTTTCTTTATGCGTATGAATTTTCCATTTTTCGGCAATGCAAAATTATCAATTGTGTCATACATTTTTTATGCAAATACATTCAGGAAGGGTAATGGGGTAAAGTATAATCAGTTAGTTATTAATACCTTAATATTAATGAATGGATGTGAGTTGTTTCCCATAAGGAATTGGTGATGGGAAATCAGTTTTTTCAGGTCTGGGGTCTTGGAGGGTCCAGCAGTGGTTAAGTGGGAGGGGAAAGTGCAGAGACTCTAAAAGGGCGCTGGGTAACAAGCCTGGAGGTTAGTTCACATTATGTTTAGGGCTGCTGGGCCCTACCTGGCACCTCGTGGGCACTTAATTACAATTCAGGATGGCAACAATTAACCTTTCTCATATAAGGCTTTGCCCAGTGATTCTCTGTATAAATTTATCCTTACATTCAAACTCTAGCTTTCATAACAAATAAGAAAAAGTTCGTGGATTTTAATAATAACTTTAAAGAAAAACAAAGGTTTCTCCCCCCAACTTTTGGCATTTTGTCTTCCGTCAAGCCAGTCTCTGGCGAGGTGTTATTTTACACTTTCATACTGCAATCTGTAGACTTTTCCTAGAGCCCGGGTGCCAGTACTTCAGGAACTGTAGAATTAACATAATTAAATACAAGGAAACTATCATTCAGATGGGGAACTGAAATTGGTTATGCTGATTCTTTGCCTCAACAGTTATCTGGAAGGGAAGAATTTGCAAAGGAAATTTACAGTGTAAGCAAATACTGGGGAGGGACAGACTGACTTGTTTGCAGGAATCTAGTTACTTACAATATAAGCCATTAGTAATCCACTGCAAATCATTTTATATATTCATCACAGCAGGCCTTCTACAGTTGGCTCCCAGGTAGCAAATGTGAAGGGATGGGGGGAAGGGTGGGAGATATTAAAGTAAGTGATCCCTAAGGCTCCAAGCAAAATTGAGACTTCCACAATAAATTTTGAACTGTCAGACTCCAAGTAGCTCAAGATACTGAGGCTTGAAAAAGCAACACTGAAGGTAGTGACTTATTTAACTGGATCTGAGATACCATCAATTATAAGATACATCATACTTCGAAAGAAAATGAAAAAGCCCTGCCAACTAACTATGCACAGTACAACACATTCTAGTTTTTAGAATATTAAAATACTGGTGACTAACATAACATAATAAAAAATCAGTTAAAAATTTAAAAAAATATTAAAATATGCAGGAAAAAAATCTGTTTTAGGATCAATGAAATAGAGTATTTTATACCTTGTCTCCAACTCTCTCTGACAGGGAGAGGGCTTCTATCTACCCTGATCTGTTCGGTTTTCACACCGGGACACCAAGGTCTCCCCAACTCCCTTCATTGTGAAAACATTTCGATCTGTCCTCCTTTGGCAGCGGCACGTATCTGCACTCCAAGTTCCTGTCAAAGTCTATAATCCCCATTTCTCTCCCAATCAACACTCAGCAAAAATTCTGTTGAGAGACATCATGTTTTCAGGGCTGCCTGCGGGTTCTGTAGCCCATCCATTTTTTCTCTACTCTGTTTACCCTCGGATTGAGCCAGGTCAGCAGAGAGCAAAGTCCCGGAAACAACTAGGTAATCCCTCATGGAAAGGCTTTTAGATTCCCTCTGGCATCCTGCCTTCAGCCCACATCAGGGACGCCCTTAGAAACAGCCCATTATCCTGAACCTACGGTCAAGGACACAGTGTTCTCTTCATGGTGGCCCACTGGAGACAGTTTCCAGGTCTTCGTGCCAGGGTTTTAAAAAATCAACTTTTTAAAAACTGAGGTAGAACCTATGTAGAGAGAAGCATACCATTCCTAAGTGTACAGCTGAATTATCACAAATTATAACTACCGCGCATATGAAAAAAACAGATGACCAGCAACTCCTGGTAATCCCCTCATGACTTCCCCCATTACTACAGCCAACCATCTTCCCCAAAAGCAGCCTTTACCAGGTTTTCTAACACCACAGTTTGACGTGGTTTTTGGACCTTCTATAAACAAAATCCTACAATATGTATTCTTTTAGTCTTTTTTTTTTCATTTATCATTATGTCTGGGAAATGCATCCCTGTTGTTATGAGTGACATAGTTGTTAATTTTCATTGTATAGTAATCCTTTGTATGTCTGTATCACAATATAATCATGTAGGTTGTTTCCAGTTTGGGATTATTAAATGAATGCTGCCATTCTGGTGCACAAAGCAAGCATTTCTGTAAGGTATATACCTAAGAGAAAGACAGAGAGCTCGCATGAGTCGGGGGAGTGCCAGGGGGAGAAGAAAAGAGAGAACCCCAAACAGACTGCCCACTGAGCCTGAAGCCCAACGTGGGGTTCCACCTGGGACCCTGGGATCATGACCTGAGTGGAAATCAAGAGTCAGAAGCTTAACTGACTGAGCCACCCAGGCGCCCCAAACTCTGGTCTTCCACAATGTTGTCCTAGCTTTCCTAGCCCTTGGCATGTCATTCCCCTAGAACATCTTAGAATCAACTTCTTAATTATCATTTTTTTAAAAGATTTTATTTATTTATTTGACAGACAGAGATCACAGGTAGGCAGAGAGGCAGGCAGAGAGAGAGAGGAAGGGAAGCAGGCTCCCTGCTGAGCAGAGAGCCCAATGTGGGGCTCTATCCCAGAACCCTGGGATCATGACCCGAGCTGAAGGCAGAAGATTTAACCCACTGAGCCACCCAGGTGCCCTTCTTAATAATCATTTTTAAAAAATTTTCTGGGATTTTGATTGGGATGAGATTGAATCGATATATCAATTTGGGGAGAACTGACTTCTTTACAATATTGAGCCTTCTAAAATCTGAAGGTAGCCTATCACTCCACGTATTTGGATCTTATATAATTCTCTCAATAATATTTTATAGTTTATTTTCTTGTACATCTTTCAGTTTTCCTAAATATTAGAATGTTTTGATGCCATAGTAAATGGTATTTTATGTTTTAAACCTTTATTGACAACTGGTTTGCTTTTAATTTCATGGATGCGGTACTGCATTGCTCAGTGCTTCCTTAACTGCTGTTCCACGAAATACCGTTGTGCTTGTTAAAGTGGTCTGGTAAATATGGCGGGAAAGAGTGGGGTTCAACAAGTTCATCAAGTTTCTTTATTGCAGGACTTCTAAAGCCTTTACTGTGATAATATAATATTCCTCAAACTTGTCTGGCTCTACTTATTCAATATTCAACAAATACCATTGTCAAGATACACTGGTGGAGAAGAGAAGTCCCTTTAGGAGATTTGAGGAGGATTTAGCCCAGGAAATGAGGTGCTTACAAAATATACTTAGAGGTTGCGAGGGCAGGTACTTGGCTAAGCTTCTAGGAAGGACTCCCAGATGCCCACAGAACGAACCCACCCCCAAAGGAGACAAGACCAAAGAGGCCACCACTGGAGCGACTCAGCCCACAAACCTCATTCTCGTGCCCCAACTCCAACTGCCTCTCAGTACCTAGGAGGTGGGACACAAATGGCAAAACTCTTTACATGTTACCACAAAATGGCAATAATAATAACAATAGTAAATAAATCAATAAACAGGAGAAAAGGGAGGAATAGTCGAAATGATTTCCATGCTTTTACCCTCCAGATCTCATGGAAGCATTTCTGAAAGGGGAAACCAGTTTTGCATCCAGGACCACAGCCTCCAGCCTCTGCAGGATAAGAAGACAACTGGAAGGAGGGGACAACAATGCAGACCAAGCTCTCCGAGCTACAGAACCACCACAACCTACCACGTGCCTGGTCTACGTGCACCGGACACTTTTCTAGGCATTCATTTCATCTCTGGTTTCACTTCAGTAACCGAAAGACAAATGAGAGGAGGCAACAATATGTTCTTGGAATAAAAAATTACTAGGCTCTACAGTATTCTGTGATCATTGGTTTTATTAATGTGGAACAATTAATGCTAGCTATGAAAACATAGAATTAAACGTGTTATTATTACAAGTTAGAATGTATTCTCTGTTCCCCATCTTGTCATTTAATTGGGAAAAACAAACAAACAAAAAAAACAATTAATGAAAACTTGTCACCATACAATCAATTTGAAATAGGCATTTGAGGAACAACAGTAGAAAAAGAAAGTGTACACAGGAATGCATTACATTTTGACCAACCAAAAAGGTTTGACCCTTTCTGGCTCATAAAGCAAGATACCAGCATTTGCGATTTTGAAAATTCACTGGAACTTTTTCCCTGAACTGGTTCCTCTGTAATACATTTTCTTGAGTTCTACCCATGACTGCCACAGTAACAGTCCTGGCATCAGAACCCACACACTATTGAAAAATACAAGATAGACCCCAAAGTAGAGCCAGTTGTTGGTGTTGAGGTTGGGGCTTCCCATAAGCCAGTCTGGGAAGAAGGTCATCCACCCGCCATACAATTCACACACGCACAGGGTAATCTGTAGGAAATGCCTGTTAGAGAGAAAGAAACAAGGAATCAAACTGCCAGCTCGGTACAGCTTGATACCCCGAGTCCTGACATCTTTTCTCGGACGGCAGCATTAACACAGTCTTCCTCAGCAGAAGACCTCTCTGAAGTTGGACCTCAGGTTTTGCATAGTGCTCCTTTGATGGGGCAAGTCAGTCTGATTCATGGAAGACCCATGCAACCTTGGGAGAGGCAATACTGCCCTTTCTAGATTATTCTTAGAGTTAAATAAGGCCTCTCGGGTATCCTGTTCTATTCTTAGGAAGATTCACTGAGGTCAGACCTCACCCAACAAAGAGAAACTGAGGTTTGAATCTTGCTAGAAGCCACAGTTTTACCTGCTGGAAAAGGGGATGGTAAGAACAGTCCCTTCCTCAACTACAGTGGGCAGTAAACGAGATACATGCATCTGTAAATACTCACAGTGGAGATATTATAAATGGTTGAAGAAATTACCAAATGGGGCAAGCAGTGAGTATCCAACCAAGGTCATGGAGCTGAAGTTATAACAAGATACCAATATCTTATCTTTCATAATAGTGAAAGCATTTAATTTCTCCTGCTAACTATCTAAGTAAAATTGGGTGGGAAAAGGTGGGTTCAATGAACTTGGAGGTTCCATTCAACCTGATATTTTGTGATTGAAGCTTTAAACATGACTTCTTTGATTCAAGATGCTAGAAAATGGAATGCAATTGTGCCTACTTGACACTATTTCTGGAATCGTCCCCAGGATAGCATTCTTTTTGCCCTAGGTCATTGTGTCTGCAAGGAGAGGAAGGGAAAGGGCAGGAGGGAGGGCAGAGAGTTTGAAGACTCAGAATCTGACTGACAGCTGGCGGTTAGTCTTCCATCTCCCTCCTTCCTCTCCCCTCTCTTCTGCCTTCCTCACATCTTCCACAACCTGCTTCTGGAAAGATTTATCTTGCGTATCTAATTTCAAATTATGTAAGAGACTTTACTTGGTGTAAAGTGGAATAGGAGTTTTCTAGAGTGATTTGGGGGTGGAAGGAGGGATGGAAATATGACCCTTTTCTTTTCCAAAATATTGGTGAAAAATCGCCCAATGCTTTTCACACTTTCTTGCCTACACAGGGACTACCTAGTCCCTACGATCACATTTCTCAGCTTTTATTTTGAACGATCTGCAATTATCCTGGCGGCACCACGATTCTTACCTAACTCAGGACAATTTTCATCTTTACTCTACTTTTCATCTAACAAATAAATATGGTTCATAATCTATTCCAAATGCCACATGGGCTTTGGGACAGTTCACATGTGTCCTCTCTTCAGCAGGCCAGGAGGAGGGCACTTACCGATAATACTTCTCTTTGACTATGGCATAAATGAGGACTAATGCCAGAGACCCATCCAGGACAACAGTCAGAATTTCCAAAGATACAATGGTTGGGTCAAAATACAGCCATCTTGCATCAGCTTTGCCATATTCTTTCCCTACAAGTGAAATGCATTTTGTTACTCATCTGGCAACCATTTTTATGACAGTCAGTGGAAATTACCTTTTTTCCCCCTAAGGAGAAGGTAAAAAGAACTGCCACCCCCTACATTCTCCACAATGCCTTCGTAGAAGACAGGAGGAGGACTGAAGCTAAAGCACATTTGCTGGGTGACATGAGTAATAATAACAACGTCATGTGACATTTGTAAAGGGATTTTGTTCCCAAAGTGCATCCTCTTCACCCTTGCCCTTTTCACTATAAGCAGAATTCTAAATTAATTCAACGTGGTCAGATTTTGCAAAGACGATCTTTAACAATTATCTTGGTAAATGCATTACAATTCCTTATTTCAAAATTGCTACATAAAGTCTGTAGATGTAATCTAGATGTGGGAAAATATTTATTAAGGAAACGTTTATTTTTTTAAAAAGTGTTTATGAATAATTGAAGAGAAATTGAGCGCCGAGGGGGCAGTAGGGAGGTGGGGGGATGGTAATGACCAGCCCGGACTACAGAAGGGATCCTGGATGGACACGGGGTGGGGCAGGGGGGCTTCGGTCCAGACAGGGGTCACTAACAACGGCTGCCACAGAAGCCCTCACTGTGGTCACCAGGGAGTAAGTATGCCCTAAGAAATGTTTCCAGGCCCCATTATCAGGATGGTTTCTTCTAGAAAAAATGAAGTGAGAAAGTCATTTTAGGTCCGGTCTGAGAGTCGTGCCTTGGGAGAATCCTCCCTCCTTCCATCCCGTCCTTCCTTCTTCCCTCCTTCTTCTCTCTTTTTTTAATTTATCAAAGTAATACATCCTGGTCCTAAGATCTTACATGATCAGAGTGAAAAATGAAAAGTCCCACCTCTTCTCTGGCTTTCAATACTGTTCTCACATTACTTAGAAAAGGCACGAATGATCAAATATTAGCTACATTATCTGATTGGTTGGAGCAGCAGGACAAAGCTCTAGTCTCTAATAATGGCCCAAGTTACAATCCCTTGGGGCCTGGGACAAAGGGGTCTAATGAAGGCTGTCCCCACAGAAAGGCCAATAAACAGGATTAGCCATTTAATGAGAAAAGACACAGACACAGGCTGAGCAGAGATTCTGAAAGGCCAGACACTACCACTGGCAGGCAGAGCTGCCCTGTCTGTCCTGAGCCCACTGCCAGCCAGGAGCCAATTGGAGAACAACATAATAGTGAAAGCAAGTTTTTCCTCTAAATCTAAACATATATAAAGGGGCACCTGGGTGGGTTAGTTGGCTAAGTCTGCCTCATGATCACAGGGATGGAGCCCCGCATCGGGCTCCCTGCTTCTCCCTCTGCCCGTCCCCCTGCTCATTCTCTCTCTCAAATAAATAAAATCTTAAAAAGAAAACCCATCTACACAAAACCTGAGATGTTCCCACTACGGCACCCAAAAATCTAAGGAATTATCATTAGCGTAAAATGTCAGTGTTTTAGGAACTAAAAGATCAGTGGGTGTTTAGACATTCAAAAATAACCCCATTCATTCATTCTTTAATTCAGCAAAGCTTCTGGAGCACAGGGAAGGCTCTCTGGATGGGGCCTGGGGAATGCAGTATTAACCAGGATGGGGGACACAGGCAGCCTCCGAGGGGCTCCCATTCTGAGGTCAAACTGCACAGTAAGTGAGGGCAACTGAACGTGGGACATGGAGAAAGCGACACTTGGGCCACATGAGGGAGGTGAGGTGTGATCACTTCCTCCTTCTCACTGTCGGTGAGGGAGGGAGCCCCACCCTCGGGTTTTGGGGGTGGCCACACACAACAGGTGGCACTGGACAGATGAGGTTGGTGGCAATTTACAAGTCACCTACACTCACAGCCTGGGGAAAGAGGACACTGCACCCATCGAGCCATGGAGGGGGGCTGGGGGGGTGCTGCACTCAGAACCAGAGTGAACCAGGAGGGGCTTCAGGAGGATGGGGCGGCCCCTGGTTCCTGCGGCAGGACGGGACGGGCTTCTCCCAGGAATCCGGAGGGCTGGCAGGGAACTGAACCCCGCTCCTCGGGGATCTATGGGCACCATGCCTGGTCCTGGGGATGAGGAGGGTCGTTTGGCTCCTACTGAGGAAGCAGAGTGGGGAGGTGACTTGCGGGTTAGGCCATGCGAGGCCCTCTGGATTTTATCAGCTGTCAACACATGTTAGTGGATCTTAATGTCACAAGAGGTGAGCACTGGGCGAAGGGTAGGGTGTTTCAGGGAGGAGCATGCCCAAGGCACAGGCCTGGAGTGGAGAGAACACGGTATGTCTGAAATCATGTTTAACTCAGTAGAGCTGAAGCAGACTCTGTGTGTGTGTGTGTGTGTGTGTGTGTGTGTGTGTGTCCATGCACGCATGGGGCTGAGGTGAATGCCAGAGAGCGAGACAGTCCCAGTGCCTCAAGCCTCTGCTGGTCAACTCTAGCAATTTCTTTGCTGAGTAAACACCCACACAGCAAAAGGGCAAGCAGAGCATTCAAAAGCCTAACGATGGAATCGATATCATTTATTTTGTGACTGACGCCAGGCTCCAACAGAGGCTTAGAGGGAAAGATGCACTGAAGTCTGGAGTAGGATCCCAGTCTCCCAAGGCTGGGCCCTTCATCCTTATAGCGGAGATAAGGAGAAGGTGAGGGGTGACAAAGTCTGTCTTCTTGACCCAGCTTGAGTCAGGCTCCTCGGAGCCTTCTCTTGACGAGGCCCCCACCTAGCGCTCTGTCCTTGGCCCACTTAGCCCGGTTCCAGCAAGAGTCCTATTGGGTCAGTGTAGCAAAAGTCCTCCATTCTTGGTATTTGCTCACATTTCCCCCCCCAGTTTTACTGAGACGTCCCTGACATCTAGCACCATATGAGTTTAACGTGTGCGTCACGATGATGTGCCTTACATAGATCATGAAATGATTACAATGAGTTCAGCAAACATACATTCTTCATATAGATAGAAAAAACAAGAGAAAATGGTGTGTTCTTTTTTTTTGATGAGAACTCTTTGGATCCATTCTCTTGATAACTTACAGCAGTGGTAACTACAGCCATCATATTGTACATTATATCCTCAGTGCTTACCATCTCGTAAATGCAAGTTTGTACTTAAGCACCTTTATCCAGTTTCCTCAATCTCCACCCCCCACCTCTGGTAACCACCAATCCCATCTCTTCTTCTAGGAGTCTGAGCATTTTTTAAAATTAAGATTCCACATAGAAGTGCGGTTATACAGTATTTGTCTTTCTCTGTCTGGCTTGTTTCACTTAGCATAATGCCCTCAAGTTCCAACCATGTTGTCACAATGGCAGCGTTTCTTGTTTTTTTTTTGTTTGTTTGTTTGTTTTTTAATGGTTAAATACTATTCCATTGTGCACATGCATGTGCGTGTGTACACACATATCCACAATACCCCCCTTCAAACTTCTTTATCCATTCATCCGTCGACGGACACTTAGGTTGTCTCCATGCATTGGCTACTGTGAATGATGCTACCATGAACATGGGGGTGCAGATACCTGATTACTCTTGATACCTGATCAAGTTCCTTACCCTCCACGTCATATCCTATCATCCTGGCCTGCCTGCAGCATGAATCCTGTTGAGTTGGTCTATTAAGGGTCCCCACTCTTGATGTTTCTTCTTAGTAATTTTCCATCTATGGATCCCACCTGTTTTCTGGCCATAAAGCTCCACTTGTCCTTGGGTGCATCTGGAGTTGAGCCCGATCTCGTTTCCCTACCCCTAAGACTCCCCTGTAGAGGTACCTCCTGAGTAAATTCTTCTTCATCATCTTTAAGAAGTGTCATGAATAGGGGCGCCTTGGTGGCTCAGAGGGTAAGCCTCTGCCTTCGGCTCAGGTCATGATCTCAGGCTCTTGGGATCGAGCCCCACATCGGGCTCTCTGCTCAGCAGGGAACCTGCTTCCTCCCCCTCTCTCTCTGCCTGCCTCTCTGCCTACTTGTGATCTCTATCAAATAAATAAATAAAATCTTAAAAAAAAAAAAAAAGAAGTGTCATGAATAATTCTTCTTTAATAGGGTCCATGTAATGGTTATAGCCCAGCCCTACATCCTGGTGCATCAAAGGACAGCCCGCAGATCAACATCTGGGAGGCTTCCCCGTAGTCCCTCTAAATCCGAATCTGTATTTTGACAAGAGTCCAAGGCAATCTGGTGCACTTTAACGTCTGAGAAGCTTACATTATCTAGTGGATTTTACATTATCTAGTGGATTTTCATCTTCTTAATAAAGGACACCACCATTAAATGAGTTTTTACCTTTTTTAAGGCAGAAAATGTAAACTGAGGACAACTGACAAAGATCATATCAGACTTGCATTTCAAGGGACTGGGCTAAGGCTGGGCTCTTCGCTTTCTCTGATGCCGGGCCAAGCAGCCAGGGTGGAAGACAATGAATTAGGTTGGTCCTCCGGCCCATGGGCTTCCCCCGCAGCTCTCGGGCACAGTTTGATCTGGCCCACTCATCCCATTACACACACGAAAGTGAATAGCAGCACTTCACTGCTGAGGCGGGGGCTCAGCCTCCCTGAGCTACCACTGGCCAGGACCCGACAGGCCTCAGAGATGACACGCGTTTTGCTTTGAGAAGCACTGATGGTAGCTGCCTCGATTCTCTCAAAGTTTCCTAATACTAGTGATGAACAGCAGTCCCAACACAGGTCCTGGCTGGAGGGCCTGATTCCAGAATTATGGGAGAAATGAGATAAACAATGCAGAATTTCAGACGCAAAATCTGAAAGAAGTTGCCTTGCATAAGGCAATTCTATAATGGTGGCAAAGGACCCTGTTGTTGCCTGGCTCACGTGTTTGTCAGATTTGACACAGTTCACACGAGGAAGTCAATACTAACTGACGGAATGCTGACTGATTTACTGTAGCAGGAAGAAGGTAGTCAAAACGAGGTAATATCTCTGCAGAGCAGGAGGAGTTGGGGAAATTATTTGCAAGACTACACACACACACACGTCATATATATATTTGATAAAGTGAAGGTTGATATTGAAAGTATAGAAAAACACCCAGTTTAAATACTGCAGACCCTTCAATCTGCATTATAAACACATTTTTAAAAAGATTTTATTTATTTATTGGACAGAGAGAGAGAGAGAGAGATCACAAGTAGGCAGAGAGACAGGTGGCCCGGTGGGGTGTGGGGGTGGGTGGGCAGGAAGCAGGCTCCCTGCTGAGCAGAGAGCCTCATGCGGGTCTCAATCCCAGGACCCTGAGATTATGACCTGAGCTGAAGGCAGAGGCTTAACCCACTGAGCCACCCAGGTGCCCCATAAACATATTTTTAATATACAGCTTTACTGAGATATAACTCACGTGTCATATAATTCACCCATTTAAAAAGCATAATTCAGTGGGTTTTAGTATATTCGCAGATCTGAATCATCAGAATGAAATTGTAGTACATTTCATTAATTCCCCAAAGGAAACCCAAACCCGTTAACCAGTCACTCACTCTCCATCCCCTGCCCCCCTCCCCTCCCCAAGTCTAGTCTCAGACAACCACTAATCCACCGTCTGTCTCTAGAGATTCACCTACTCTGGACATTTCATGTAAATGAAATCCTACAATTTGTGCTACAGGTACTCATTTAATTGACAGCCACACTTGCAATTAATCTCCTCAAATATTCCAAATGCAAACATTTTAAATTACTTACACAATGAAGCAATCAAGCCTTCGGAATCTGCAATGTTTCCTACAAAAGACAAGTAGACAAAAGGGCCTTCCTGGAGAGAAGAAAATGAATACAGGTTCTAATTTAACATCACAGCCACAGGATGGGACCCCAGATGCGTGGTGGCATTCCCAGGAGCCCACATCCTGGTCCATGCCCTCCGCCCAGCGCAAGACTGGGTGAGGTGTGAGCCTGGAGCCCAGCCCCCCCACCCCCCTCCCCCCCGCCCTTGCAAACAGATATGTCCAAAGGGAATGTTTATCTAATAAATGCTGTTTTCCAATGATTGGCATTATAAAAACCAGAGGTGTGTTCTTATGGGGAAAAATACGTCAAAAATTTGGCACAAGGAAAGAGCTTAAATATTATATTAAATGGGCTAAATTCTGGATTATTCCAGAGATTTTACATCTTTGAGAAATATCTCAAGGCAGTTCCTTTTTTTTTTTTTTTTAATTTTATTTTGTTTATTTATTTGTCAGAGAGAGAGGGAGAGAGAGCGAGCACAGGCAGACAGAGAGGCAGGCAGAGGCAGAGGGAGAAGCAGGCTCCCTGCCGAGCAAGGAGCCCGATGTGGGACTCGATCCCAGGACGCTGGGATCATGACCTGAGCCGAAGGCAGCTGCTTAACCAACTGAGCCACCCAGGCGTCCCAAGGCAGTTCCTTTTGTCTCATCTCAAAAAACAGCCAGGATCTCTCTTAGCAAAAGTGGCATTCACCTATCTATGTCAGAGTTGAACTAGTTCTTTTTCCTGCACAAGGACAAATTTAGGAAAATTAAAATCCTTACAGGCTACATTTTAAATTTTAGGTAATGAAACAGCTGCAACTACACTGAGTACTTTCCTATCACTGAAGTTTCTTGGCTTAAATCTCAAAACTAATTAATTAGAATTCCCTGGGGTATCTAATTGTCATGTTGCTCCTTTGAACAACTTTTATTGCCAGTCACTACAACTTTTTTTCCCGTTTCTTTTTACTAATGCAATTGTTTATATGACATTAAAGTTATATCTCTGCCTAATCCCTGCTCACTTATCATACTACTTCCCAGAGTTCATCACTCAGAGCCTCTGCTGTATTTAGTTCTGTGGATTATCATCCTAACGCAATATATTTAAACTATTTCTTTCTTTCGTCTTTCTTTCCTTCCTTCCTTTTTTCCCTCCTTTCCTTTTTTTTTTTTTTTTTAAGATTTTATATATTTGACAGAGAGAGACAGAGGGAGAGGGAACACAAGCAGGGGGAGTGAGAGGAGAAGCAGGTTACCCACGGAGAAGGAAGCCCTATGCGGGGCTGGATCCCAGGACCCTGGTATCCGGACCTGAGCCAAAGGCAGATGCTTAACGACTGAGCCACCCAGGCACCCCTACACTGTTATTTCTTTAGATATTCTCAACTGACTGCCAATCCTGAAAAATTATGATTGAACTTACGTCTCCCCTCCACTTATCCACTTTTCAGTTTTTTGATATGGTAGGGGAGGAAAACTTCCTTCTGCCCTCTTAGACTCTGTAGCTGGCCTAAGAATTAAGTGACACAACAGTCTAACAGGAGGAAAGCATACATATTTATTTGATTTACTATTTGTACCCGTACATGGGAGTCCTTAAAAGGAAAACAAGACCCAAAGAAGCTGTTAGGCCCAAAAGCTTATATACTTTTTCACACAGAGAACGATAAATTCTGGAGATGTGACAAGACAAAGGGGCATGGACCAGGGGGCAGTAAATTATGGGAAAGTGACTAAGAAATATATGAGGGAAACCAGTGGAAGATAAGGGTTATTTTAGTAGGTCTGTGTGTATAGGTCCATTTCAGCACTGACTCCCAGTCTCTGGTGATAAGAATGTTCTTCTCTTCCTGGGTACAGGGAAGGCACTTTTCTTGTGGGAAATTTAATGACCTGAATTTAGGTAGAAAGGAGGAGGTCAGAGAGGCCTTCCTACATCTGCTGTTTTCCAATAGCCTTCAGCTCAAAACCATCAATATGCCAAAACAGCAAAGTTTAGAGTGGCATATCCTGCACCCCCCCCTTTAAAAAAAAAAGATTAATTTATTTGAGAGAGAGAGAGACAGAGACAGAGACAGAATGTGTGTGTGGGAGGGGGAAGGGGAGGAGGGACAGAGGGAGAGGGAGAGGTTCTCAAGCGGACTCCGTGCTGAGCATGGAGCCTGACACAAGGCTTGATCTCACAACGAGAACATGACCTGAGCCAAAACCAAGAGCTGATCGCTTAACCGACTGAGCCACCCAGGTGCCCAAATCCTTTCAAATAGCCACATTATATTCTTTAATTCTTCCATTAGTTACCAAATTTGTAACTTAAGTAGTAAACCTAAAAACCTCAGCTTCCTCCTTCATCAGTGTTGCACAGCATCTGGACCTCCCAGTGTATAAGATGAGGATGCTTGCCCCTGTCATGCTTTCTTCCTCTCCTCCCCGTTACCAATGCTCAGCTTCTGCCTACTTTGCTTGTTCACTGCTGAGATTGATGACATTTCCATTCTTGTTCTGTAAACGTATTTGTCTTCCTATTTTATGTGGATTCTAAAAGCTGAAAGTCAACAGCACTTATAATAGGGTGATTAGGTAAATGTCATTCACTGCAAAGGGCTACAACTTCTTTCTCTACAGATCCAGTATTCTGACTTGTGTCATTTAAGAAGAATGCGGCAGCTGGAATATCCTTTAGTACACTTATGAATTTCTGAAAACCATGCTATATTTTAGTTTGCAGTTTGTAATTGCCTTTCTTTTGCTCATATTGAGAGAAGAAACTCGACTTTCTCCCCATCTCATTAATATCTTCCAGCTTCTTACATATCCTCATCTCTGCTAAACAGAAGCTTTAAAGTTGGTTTGTTCTGTCTTTTCTGGACACTTTGTAAGTTACTTACTTGGTAAATGTGGCTTACCTCAGAGTATATGTAAAAATTTTATCTTTTAAGGGAGATTTAAACAAATTACAAGGAGATAAACAGCAATATTTTAAAATAAAAAGTAGTTCCCATCCACTGTGTAACACTTTATTTTCACCAATCTTTTATTTTTAGCAGAGACATAGCAGGAAATCCACACCATTTCCCTGGCTTGGGTTGGGGACTTTCTAGACAAAACATATCCACTGGCCTGGCCAGCAGGAGCAATAAGGCTGGGCTGAATTTGATCCTCTGTAGGTCTTAGTCCATCTATCTGTAAGATGAAAGACAGCCTAAAATTAGATTGTGGATCTCATCCTAAAACTAGACACGACTTCCACTAGCAATCTCTTCAGCTGGAGCCATCAGTGAAACAGGGACTCTGACATTAGGTCCAGGACCCTTCCTCAAAAGCAACTCTGTGGGTAAGAGCAAGAAGGGGATCTGGCAATCTATACCATGCAAGGACCTAGGAATGTACAAATTTTGTCCCTTTCATATCTACCTGTTCAAGTTCTATTCCTTTCTCAAATGCCAACCCAAACTCTCCTTCTTCGAAGAAATCTTCCCAACCTCCTAGTGATAGTTCCTCACTCTACTGTGTTACTAAATGCGTGCTTCTGTGATCAACTGTCTGCCGGTTATGAATCTCCAGTGCCCATTAGATCATACATCTCTGGGGTCTAGGGTGCTGTCTTATCTTAGAATCTTCAAGAACCCAGGATGGTATTTTGTGTTCAGCGTTTGCTAATCTTGAATTAATGACAAGTTCCCATAATGAATTACTTAGAAAGATACCCGGAGGGGCTTTTAGAAGGCATCATATGCTTCTTACTATATTAATGTCTCAAATGTAATGGCAGTATACAGTTGACTCTCAAATAACCCAGGGACCAACCCCTGTGAAGTCAAAAATCCACATATAGGGCGCCTGGGTGGCTCAGTGGGTTGAGCCGCTGCCTTCGGCTCAGGTCATGATCTCAGGGTCCTGGGATCGAGTCCCGCATCGGGCTCTTTGCTCAGCAGAGAGCCTGCTTCCCTCTACCTCTCTCTCTGTCTGCCTCTCTGTCTACTTGTGATCTCTCTCTGTCAAATAAATAAATAAAATCTTTTAAAAAAAAATCCACATATAATTTTTAACTTTCTAAAAACTTACCTACAAATGCCTACTACTGAACTAGAAGCCTCACTGATAACATAAACAGTCAATTGACATATTTTATATGCTATATGTATTATATACTGTATTCTTATAATAAAGTGAGCTAGAAACAATTATTAAGAAAATTATAGGGCAAATACACCTACAGTACTGTACTACCTTTATCAAAACAATCCATGTATAAGTGGACCAGTGCATACAACCCATGATGTTCAAGTGTCAACTGTAATCCATGTCAAGTGTAATAAACATATTCATGCCTTCCCCTGCTGATCAGATGCTGCCTCCTCCCGGAAGCGAAAGCTTCAGTGATTCTCTTGACAGGAAGTAGGTGTCTTTCCTATACAGAACCCCACTGCTTACTTGTTCCCTCCTCAAAACCGTCAGTTCCTTTAGGGCAAAGTCTTTGTCTTTTCTCTCTGTATTCCAAATGCCTGATAGATGGTACATGCTAACAAATATTTACTGAAAGAATAAGAAATAAAAGAAGGGGGAAGGTAGTGGGGGATAACAGAGTTAAACAATAGCGGCAAACATGCAAACAATCCATTTAGAAAATGGGCAAAAGAAATGAAGAGGCATTTCAGTAAAGAGGATCTACGGGCAGCAAACACACACTTGAAAAGATGTTCCACATCATTAGCAGTCAGGGAAATGCCCATGAGAACCACAATGAACTCCACACCTATCAGAATGGATAAAAAAAAAAAGTAGTGATCACAACAAATGCTGATAAGGATGTGGGTCACTTCCACTCTTCTGGTGGGATAAAATGGTACCATTCTGGGAAACTACAGAGTCCATCCATTTATTCTAGAACAAAATATGCAATTACTATAGGACGCCAAAATTGCACTCTTGGGTACCTGGCCCTGAAAAATAAAAACTTACGTTCACACAAAAACGAGCACACAAATGTCCACAGCAGCTTTATGTGTAATAGCTTAAAGCTTGATGCCCTTCAGCAGGAGAATGCTTAAGCAAACCACAGTCCATTCGTACTGGAGCAATTCCAAGCAATGAGAAGGAACCAAACATTGATACACTCAACCGACGACTTGGATGGATTGCCAGGAATTTGCCGAGTGAAGAAAGCCAACTCTGAAGATTATATATACTCTCTGATTCCTTTTATATAACACTTTTTTAAAAGATTTTATTTATTTATTTGACAGAGTGAGACACAGCGAGAGAGGGAACACAAGCAGGGGGAGGGAGAGGGGAAGAAACAGGCTTCCTGCTCAGCGGGGAACCTGATGAGGGGCTCGATCCCAGGACACCAGGATCATAACCTGAGCTAAAGGCAGATGTCGAACGACTGAGCACCCCCCGCCACGACCCTATATAACACTTTTTAGAAAAATATTTTATTTATTTATTTGACAGGGAGAGAGAGTGCAGGCAGGGGGAGCAGCAGGGAGAGAGAGAAGCAGACCTCCCCCCACCCCCAACCCCAGCAGACAGCCTGACGTGGGGCTTGATCCCAGGACCCTGGGATCATGACCTGAGCCAAAGGCAGACGCTTAACTGACTGAGCCACCCAGGCACCCCTCTATAAAACTTTTTGAAATGTCACATTTTAGAAATGGAGGACACATTAGTGGTTGTCAGGGATTAGCGGCTGAAAGAGATGGGGGGAGGGCAAGTGCCAGTGGATTCAAAAGGAAAACACTAGGGATCCCTGTGGTGTTGGAACTATCTGGTATCCTGTTGTGGCGGATATTTGAACCTACCCAGTTGGTAAAATGGTACAGAGATTAATACACACACACACACACACACACACACACACGCATGCATACACACATGTGGATCTCGGGAAATCTGAGTAAGATGAGCGGACTGCATCAACGTCTTGCTTATGACACTACACTATGTTATACTATAGGTTTGGAAAATGTTACTGTGGGGAAAGCTAAGCAAGGTTTACATGGGTTCTCTCCGTATTATAACTTACAACTATGTGTGAATCAACAGTTACCTTCCCCCTCAAAAAAATTAATTAAAAAGCCAGGCAGGTAGAACAAGAGATATGGAAAAAAGAATAACATGACTAATTGAATACCATTTTTTAATCAATTGCCAGGACTATTTTTTTTTTTAAAGATTATTTATATATTTGAGAGAGAGAGAGAGAGAACATGAGCAAGGGGAAGAAGCAGATTCCCCGATTAGCAAGGGAGCCCAATGCCGGACTCAATCCCAGGACCTCAAGATCACGGTCTGAGCTGAAGGCAGATATTTAACTGACTGAGCCACCCAGCACAGCCCCCCACAACCACCTTGCCTTTTTTTAAAATTTAGAATAGGCTGGGTCCTGGCCTCAGAGAGTTTGTCTAGCTGGACAACACCAATTGGAAAAAGATGAGGGTCCAGCGGTTGGGACAGTCAGGAACTTCTAGGAGGACGCAGGCGTAGGGTAGGGCCTTGGCAGGCAGGCTGAGAGATGGAAGGAAGGATAGGGATAATGCCCAGGGGTGCGGAGGGCAGGACATTATGAGGCCTGGTGGGTCCAGACTCTGCCCTGCCCAGTACTGGAGCCAACAGTGACGGCCCCTGCCCCTCCCCTTGGGCGCTCTCACGAGGGCAGAGGGCACTTGCACTTGTGTTCTCAGAAGACCTCTTGCTGGTTTCCACTCCTCCAGGCCTGTACATGAGCTGCTCCTCTGTCCAGAGTACCCCGCCTGGCTTTCTCCCCCTCACCCCCAAAGAATATAAATTTTAAAAATATATTATAGTAAAACATACATAAAATTTAATATTTTAACCATTTTAATTGTACGAGTTAGCAGTGCTAAGTACTTTCATATCCTTAGGCAATTATCACCATCACCCACCTTTGTAACTGAGCCCTTCCCAAACTGAAACTCTGAACCCATTAAACAATAGCTCCTCATTCTCCTCCGACCCCCGGCCCCTGACACACTCCACTTTGTCTCCATGCACGGGACTGCTCTAGGTCCCTCCCGTAAGTGGAATCACAGGACCTGCGTCTTCAGGACTGGTATATTTCTCTGCATCATGTCCGCCAGCTTCCCGGTGTGGTAGCCTGGGCCGGAATTTCCTATCTTTGTAAGGCTGACGAATATTCTATTGTATGTGCCCATCACATTTTGTTCCTCTACTCATCTGTCGATTGGCTACAGTGGAGAGAACTGCTCCGTGCAAGTATCAAAGTCCCTGGTTTCAATTTCTTTGGATAATTATGTAAAAGTGGGCTTGTTGGATCACAGGATAATTCTACGACATTTATTCTGGTGGTATACCTGGACTATTTTAAATACTAAAAATATTATTAAAGGGATACATTACTAAAAGTTTTGTTTTGTTTTTTTAAGTGAAAAGGTATAAAGTGAAAGGTAAAACTCTTTTCCTCCTGATCCCCAATCTCATTCTCCTGAGACACTGCTGGTGAGTTTCATGGAGCCCTCGAGAAGCTTTTCATGGGGTCTCCTCGGTGACTCAGTCAGTTAAGAGTCTGACTCTTGATTTTGGCTCAGGTCATGATCTCAGGGTCATGGGACTGAGCCTCGCGATGGGCTCTGCACTCAGTGTGGAGTTGGCATCAAATTCTCTCCCTTTCCCTCTGCCCCTCCCCCTGCTCACTCTCTGTCTAAAATAAATCTTAAAAAAAAACAACACAAAAAACTTTTAATGTATATGTTGTTATGGAGCCATAAATATTTAAAATATTTTCTTTCTGCTATTACATTTTCAACTATAAACCCCCAGGGTGATGAGGAAAATTTTACCATGTTTGTTTATTTAAATAAATATTCAAGTTCTGTGGATCAGCAATTTTGGTTTAAAAACATACAGAAATTCCTATCAGAGGCGCTAATGATTGAAGGATTGAACTGTAGTTAATTGAGCTGCAAAGAAAATCAACTTAAATGCTACATTGTGTCATAGCAAATAAAAGTAACAACAGCAGGGTCATTTTTTCATTCAAGGTGTTCTGGACATTTAATTTTAGTAACTGTGTTTTGGAGGCTGTTAGGCAACTACCAGTCAAAGCTCAGATTAAAAAAAAAAACAAAAACAAAAAGGCTGGGCTAGACAAGCTACTGTAGTTCAATGACCACTTTAGAGAAAATGCAAAACAATTTACTCATTTCAACCCTTGAAGGAAAATTTAGTGGGGTAAAAAAGGCTTTCTAGAAATAAAAAGGAAAAAGAATCCCTTTTTTTTCTTTTTTGGTAATTTATGTTGGTATTTGTGAAGGCTGAATCTGTATTCAAATGTTTCTGCAAGCCTTTTGTTTTTTAGCTTGTTTGAATGAAGAACCAGAGAAAACAGGACAACATTCATTATTAAGAGTGGGAGAATAAAGTGGAATAGGACAGAACCACTACATAAATCCTGTCAAAATTTATTAGCATTTTCTATTCAGACTCACAAAATCTCAGCCTAATCAGACTTGATTTTTCCATGTCATGGCAACAGCACCCATCATTGTTTCTGGAAGGATCAGCTGCTTCAGCCTCCTACAGCACCTCGATGACAAGGCGTTAGTGACTTCATAAATCTAGGCTGCCCAGCTGTCGTCCCCTTAATGACATGACGCCTCCTGTTTGTTGGAACCTGCTGCGCAGATGGGCTGTCGCCTGGTATTCGGGGGACAGTGCTGGCCTCTTCAGAACTCCAGGGATGGAACAGGCACACAAGTGCTGTTGTTCCTACATGATGGAGGCTTAGTGTTTGGTTTAGAACTTGAAAACATCTCTCCTGTTTTAAGAACATACCCTTCTCCACCAAGACTGTTTTTTCTCTGATTAAGGATTTGAAAGGAAACTTTCTAAAGCTCATCTTAGTTGGACAAGTGCTTTGTCACTTTATTACATGGGGACAGGATGGAAATTAAAAGTTAATCCTGGTATGGAGTACTGTGAGAAGGGTCACGAAAGGGCTAGACGAAGACAGAATTAGCACTCGCTGAACACTGCTGGGTGCCAGGCACCACGCCAAGTGCCCTACATCCTGGCTATTCAAATGTGATCCACGGACCCCAACGTGGGCATCTCTCAGGAGCTTGTTAGAAACGCAGAATTTCAGACCCAGACTTACAGAATCAAATCCGCATTGTTAAATTTCCCTGGGGACTTTCAAATTTGAGAAGCACGGCCCTAAACGACAAAGTCTGACTTAATCCTCACAACAATACTTTGAAGAAAATACTGTTTCCATACCTCATGGATAAGTGCTTTGGTCTGAATGAGCAGCACCCAAGCATGTGTTGAAATTCTATCTCCCAAAGATGATGATGTTAGGTGGGGCCTCTGGGAGGTGCTCAGCTCACGAGGGTAGAGCCCACCTGAATGGGATCGGTGACTCTCTCAGAAGCTCCAGGAAGATTTCCTAGCGTCTTCCACCAAGAGGACACAGCAAGAAGTCACCACCTTCAGAGCAAGGAGAGAGCCCTCCCCTGACATGATGACAGCCCGAATCCTGGACTCCAGCTTCCTGAACTCTGAGAAATACATGTCTGCTGTTTAAGTCACCCAGGCTGTGGTATTTTGTCATAGCAGCCCAAATATATTAAGACAATAAGCAAACATAGACAAAAGGTTTCCTTCCTTCTTTCTCGTCCTCCTTACAGAAAGCATTTTGGTAGGGAAAACGTACTACTGTTCAGAATTTCACAGCTGGTAAACGGCAGAACCAGCTTTCGAGAATGCCTCTGTTAGACCCCAAAGCCTGTACTCTTTCTAACTCTCCTCCCTGGCCCAGGCTTCTTGAATAATGGTCAGACCGTTCTAGAACAGTGCTGAGTACAATCCACTGCACTTAAAAGGCAACTTGTGGCAGGGTGAAGGTGAGGGACAAGGACAGCAAAGCATCAGGAACCCACGTCCTGAGAAATGTTGGAAGACACTGACACTAGGGGGCGCTGCAGGGTAGGGTAGCCAGGGGACTCAGAGGGGCGCAACTAGGACCAACCAAGAGAAATCGTAAAGAGGCTATTTCAGCTCACCCTAAGTAAGAATATTCTTGACACTAGAGCCATATCATTCTGGAAAGATGCTATTGGCTGAAAGTTTTCAAGCAAAGGGTGGATTACCTTCTGTCTGTCTGGGTTACTTGTACAATTCCTATTTCAAGGGGGAGACTGGACTCCTTGGCCCCTACTGCCCCTTCCTAGACTGAGGTGGCTTTCTCGCTTTCCACACACAGTACTGGGCAACCCTTTAGATGTGTCCATCATGACGCATGCCATGCCAAGTCTACCCCCAGTCCCCAGACAGTGGACGGCTGTGGAAAACTGTAGTTTACACTGTGACAGCCACTGCTTTGACAACAGGTGATGACGCAGAGGACAAGGAGGGACAAGGAGGGATGACAGGACTCCAGAGCGGACAACTCACAGGCTGGCTGCTGGCTGACAAGGCAGCCTATCCCAAAAGTCACATTCAGAAAGGGACACTGTGGGCCAAGGAAATTCTTGCTCTCTGGAACAGAAATGGACAAATAGGAGTGAATCCAAACTGATTCTGAAAACTAATTATGTAGGCGAGGTCGTGAGAGGCCAACAACTGGACGTGATGAATAAAAAGTTACAAGGAAGCATATGGGAATGGTTCGCTAGGGCTGCCATAACACGGTACCGCCAGCTGGGTGGCATGGAGCCACGTCTGCTGTCTCATGGTTCTAGAAGCTGGCTGTCCAGGATCAAGGTGTCCGCAGGGTTGGTTCCTCCTGAGGGTTGTGAGGGAGAACCCGGCCCATAACTTCCTCCAGCTTTTGGTGGTTTGCAGAAGCATCACCCTGATCTCAGTCTTTTCTTCACATGGAACCTGTTTGTGTCTCTGTGTCCCAATTTCCTCTTTTCTTTTTTTTTTTTTTTAAACATTTTATTTATTTATTTGACAGACAGAGATCACAAGTAGGCAGAGAGGCAGGCAGAGAGAGAGGAGGAAGCAGGCTCCCAACCGAGCAGAGAGCCCAATGCGGGGCTCGATCCCAGAACCCTGGGATCATGACCTGAGCCAAAGCAGAGGCTTTAACCCACTGAGCCACCCAGCCGTCCCTCAATTTCCCCTTTTCAAAAGGACACCAGTCATCCTGGATGAAGGCCCACCCTCATGGCCTCATTAGGTCTATAAAGTCCCCTCAGAATTGCAGGGCCACATTCTGAGGTACTGAGGGTCAGGACTCTAGCATGTTTTGTTGGGGGGAGGACACGATCCGACTGAACATACTTAGATAGGAGGAGTAGGTGTTATGGGAGACACAGCAAGAATAAAGGGCAAGAAAGCCAGCAAGTTACAGAAAGACAGGCAAACCTATAGAGGAGCTAGGAGGCGGGTAATAATTTTCTTAACCCAGAGCTGCCTGTGAATTAGCACCAACCTCCAGGGGCCCAGCGACATCTCAGCTTTTGCGGGGTTTCCATAAGTTTCCACATGTTGTCCTGTTCCTTGTTGTCATGTGTGCCTGCCCATCACTTGACCTACTTTGAGGAAACAAATGCAGAGGTTCTGGCCCCAAAGAGTTCACTAGCAGGTCTGACACTGAGCTACCACTGTCCTCAGGAACTTATATCCTAAAGATGAACCCTGCAATGTATGCTGCCTTTGCCTTTCATCCCCCAAATTAACACGGTGCTCAAACAGGATAGCGACTTTTCAAAGAAGTACACCATGCAAGGAAAATCTCAAATAACACGAAAGCTCCTCTGACTCTCCTCCACAACGTGGTTGCGACTTGGGGCCACCATTTTGAATGGGTAGAAACAGTTATCATCAGGGAAACTGGATAAAGCATTCATGGGATCTCTCTGTATTATCCCTCTGGGAGGAATGGACAGTTATCTCCAGATTACAAGTTTAATTTAAAAATTGAGTGGGGATGCCTGGGTGGCTCAGTGGGTTAAAGCCTCTGCCTTCAGCTCAGGTCATGATCCCAGGGTCCTGGGATCAAGCCCCGCATCGGGCTCTCTGCTTGGCGTGGAGTGTGCTTCCTACTCTCTCTCTGCCTGCCTCTCTGACTACTTGTGATCTCTGTCTGTCAAATAAATAAATAAAATCTTAAAAGAAAAAGATTTAAAAATTGGGCAAATCCCAGTAGAAGATATTTGCAAGGCAAAGAAACATAAGAAAGATGTTCATTATCACCAGACATCATGGAAATGCCAACCAACCCACAGTAGGTTTTGTTCATTTGCATCTACTGGAATGACTAAAATGACAAAAATACTAATACAAAGTGCAACACTAAATGTGTCCCCTCAAATGTATCTGTTGAAGCCCTAATCCCCAATGTGATGGTATTTAGAGGTGGGGCCTTTACAGATAATTGAGTTTAGATGACATCACGAGGGTTGAGCCCCGTGATGGGACTGTTGTCCTTATAAGAAGAAGAGAGACTTGGGCACCTGGGTGGCTCAGTTGGTTAAGCGACTGTCTTCGGCTCAGGTCATGATCCTGGAGTTCCCGGATCGAGTCCCACATCAGGCTCCCAGCTCTGCGGGGAGTCTGCTTCTCCCTCTGACCTTCTCCCCGTCATGCTCTCTCTCTCTCTCTCTCTCTCAAATAAATAAATAAAATCTTTAAAAAAAAAAAAAAAAAGGATGGGGCACCTGGGTGGCTCAGTGGGTTAAGCAGCTGCCTTCGGCTCAGGTCATGATCTCAAGGTCCTGGGATCGAGTCCCGCATCGGGCTCTCTGCTCAGCAGGGAGCCTGCTTCCTCCTCTCTCTCTCTGCCTGCCTCTCTGCCTACATGTAATTTCTCTCTGACAAATAAATAAATAAAATCTTTTAAAAAATAAAAAAAAAAAAGGAGAAGAAGAAGAGAGACCAAGGCTCGCTGTCAGCCACCTGAGGACACAGCAAGCAGGCAGCTGTCTGCAAGCCGAGAAGAGGGGCATCACCAGAACCCAACCTTACCGGCACCCTGATTTCGAACTGCCAAGCCTCTGAAACACGAGATATGGCTGTTCTTTAAGCCACCAGTCTATGATATTTTTTGTAACAATAGCCAGAATGACTGAGACACAAAGTGCTGGTGAGAACGTGAAGGAGCCAGAAGTATAACATGTCACTGCTGGGAATGGAAATGGCAGAGCCACTGTGCAAAATGTTTGGCAGTTGTTACCCCGGTTAAAGAATCCACTCCCTGGGGTGCCTGGGTGGCTCGGTTGCTTAAGTATCTTCCTTTGGCTCAGGTCATGATCTTAGAGTCCCGGGATCGAGTCCCACATTGGGCTCCCTGCTTGGTGGGGAGTCTGCTTCTCCCTCTGACCTCTCCCCATCATGTTCTCTCTCTCTCTCAAATAAATTAATAAAATCTTAAAAAAAAAAGAAAAAAAAAGAATCCACTCTTGGGTATTTACCGCAAATAAATGAAAACATACGCCCGCACAAAGACTTGTAAGCAGATTCTCATAGCAGCATTATTACTGACAACAGTCAAAAATTAGAAACAACCCCAATGTTCATGAACTGATTGGTGGATAAGTAAATTGGGATGCATCCCTGTAGTGCGCCACTATTCAGTAATTTATGCCAAATCAAAGACTACATATTCTGTGATTTCATGTATATGAAATTCCTGAAACAGTAAACCACTAATGACAAGAAAGCAGATCAGCATTTCCCGGTGCCAGAGGTCAGCATGGGGGACATCTGCAAAGGGACGGGAGAAACCTCTGTCAAAAAGTGACGGAAATGTTCTATACTGCGATTGCGATGGTGGTCACACAACTCTACACTCGCCAAACTCATCAAGCTGTACTCCCCGGGGTGGATTTTACTGTCTATAACCCCATAAAGCTAGAATGGGGGAAAAAGGGAATTTAGAAAGTGGCTGGTTTCTATACAGAGATACATCCCAATAGTTTCCATGTAGAGCAACAACCAGTTGAAGTACAAAGGAAAAATATCTCACGGTAGCAATAAAAATATTTAGGAGTCAATTTTAAGAGACTGTAACTGAGGATTTAAATAGACTCAGATCCACTCAATTCTTTGAAGAGACTAAGGATTGTAAAGATATCACTTACTCTCAAGTTAAAGTAGGAGTTGAAGAAAATCCCAAAGCAAAACACCAACTTTTAGGATCTGGCAAAGGGAATCTAAAGTTCACGTGGAAGGATTCATATTTACGTGTTTGAAAGTGAGTGGTAAGAAGTTTGCTTTGTTGGACATTAAAATGCATGATCAGGCTAAAATAATACGACACTGTATGGACAGAACTGAAACCGAAAGATTCTTAAAACAGAATTGAATTTTTAAAATCTCCCAATTATCCATGCATATGAAAGATTTTAGTATGATTAAAAATAGAATCTCAAATAAGTGGAGAAAGGATGGATTAGTCAACAAATGAGACACTTTCTTGGCCAAAAAGAAGAGGGTATGTAATAAAGTATGAGTGAGATCATTTCTATTATCCTATGAACACCCCTGTCAGCTCAATAGGGAAGACAGGAAGAGCCGTATAAAAACAGGTTATCGGGGTGCCTGGGTGGCACAGTCGGTTAAGCACCCAGCTCTGGTTGTGATCTCAGGGTGGTGAGATGGAGCCCCGTGATGAGCCCCAAGTCGGGCTCTGCACTGAGCACAGTCTGCCTGAGCTTTTCCTTCTCTCTCTGTCCTTCCTGCTGGTGTTTTTTTTTTTCTCTCTCTCTCTCTCAAAATAAATAAATACATCTTTAAAAAAAAGAACAGGCTATTAGGGGGTGGATTCCAGGATCCAAGACCCATATTCCTGTCCCAAAGCCTGGCAGAGAACAGCAAACCTGCCCACTTTCTAGAAAGCATGGGGCTCTGTTAGTGAGGGTATCGTGCGATCAGGATGGAGCAAAGATGACACAATCCTTTTTTTCTGGGAATCATGTAAGTCTCCTGGGTTCTCATGAGACTACAGAAGAAGGCAGACTCCTAGAAAGGGGCTGAATTTCCCACCCCTAGACAGGATGGAAGCTTGCCAATTCCATTTATTTTGATTTTTTTTCAGCTTGATTAAACTTGTCCAATAGAAGAAAAGATACCTGCTCCAGGACGTTTATTATGAAATTCCGGCTGTTTTTAGTGGCAAGGAACTTAGAAATAACCTGAAGTTGCATGTTTGGTTCAATCATCCACGCTATGGAATAATGTGTAACTATTAAAAGAAAGAATATCAGGGCGCCTGGCTGGCTCGGTACAGCACAAGACTCTTGATCTCAGGTTCATGAGTTCAAACCCCACAGTGGGAATAGAGATTAGTATAAAAAAAGAGAGAGAGAAAGTGTATCTCAGCCTGGGTCCCCCAAGAAACATTCTAAAGTGTTCTACCACTTTTATGGAGATGGCTCTCCCAGGTAGGCTGGAGGCAGGTGGGGGATGAGAAAGGAGACAGAGAAGGAGGACAAATCTGACCTGAGGCTCTGTCACCGAGCTTAGTAACTCAGTCACACCACTCAGCAACACGCTGGCCATCCCTACCTTGACTTTTTCCAGAGACTGTATATGCACTACTGCTTCTCTGGGAAGTCCATCTCAGGGGAGGGAGGAAGAACTTATCCTGGGGCTCCCAGATATCACTGCAGGCGTCACCATGGCAGGTAGCTGGAAGCTGGGTGGGGCCCAAGGACCTCACACCTGGGCTGCATCCCAGAGGCCTCGGGCAGGAGTGGGCAACAGATGCTGTCTGCTCGGGGCCGAAGGGAGTCAAGTCGGAGCTGGCTGCTGTGGCGGGGGCCGGACGGAGCCTCTTGTAAGGGTCAGATGAGACCCAGAAGACCTAAGCCAGTGAGTGAGAGCTGTGTGATCTAGTAATGACTCCTGGCACTGGCACAGGTGTGAGAAAGCAGCTGACGGGAATATAAAAGCTGACTATCTCTGTGGAGTCTTGATTTTTTTTTTTTAAGATTTTATTTTTATTTATTTGAAAGAGAGAGAGAGAGAGAGCAAATTAGCGAGAGACAGAGAGAAAACGAGTAGGGGGAGGGAAGGGGAGGGAAGGGGCAGAGGGAGAAGCAGATTCCCCGCTGAGCAGGGTGTCAATGAGGAGGCTCGATCCCAGGACTCCAGGGTCATGACCTGAGCCGCAGGCAGAGGCTTAACCCACTGAGCCACCCAGGCTCCCCTGGAAGACTATTTTTTTTTTTTTTTTTTGGGAAGACTATTCTTGAGAATACAAACAATAATGATCTCTGGCTAGTTTTATCTTTTTCTTCCTTTTAGATCTATAAATGTTATATGTTTGGTAGTGATCATGGGAATAGAAAATTTAAACCAATTTTGTTTTAAAACACTGACATAGGGGGCGCCTGGGTGGCTCAGTGGGTTAAGCCGCTGCCTTCGGCTCAGGTCATGATCTCAGGATCCTGGAATCGAGTCCCACATCGGGCTCTCTGCTCAGCAGGGAGCCTGCTTCCTCCTCTCTCTCTCTCTGCCTGCTTCTCTGCCTACTTGTGATCTCTCTCTGTCAAATAAATAAATAAAATCTTTAAAAAAAAAAAAAAACACTGACATAGGAAACGCATTCTGACGTTTTAGATATTTGAGCTATTTGAGGCTTAACATGTAAATGACTGATAACTACCACAAACAGAAATGACAGGATCACTCTTCCATTCATGGGCTATCAACAAATTCTCCAGAACAGCTCCTACAAACCAGGCACCACGCCAGGTACTGGGGATAGAGGAGGACAAAACAATTACAAATTGTGTGTAGTGTTACAAAGGACAAAACCAAACCAAACCAAACCAAACCAAACCAAAAACAAAAAAAAAATGGTATTTTCCCTAGGATATCTCTTCCATTTCAAAGGAAATAAATTTTAGTAGGATTAACATTTTTTAAAGCATTTATATACTTCATTTTATGTTTTAGGATTTTAGGTCAATTACAACAAAAACATTCGATTAAATGGTACATTAAAACTACTTTAAAATGTACTTAAGAATTTTAAAATATTAGTCATAAAAAGTATAAAAATGAATAAGAATCCAGATCAGGAGGCCAGTAAGAATATATATATGTTGTTGTTATTATAGGATTTAATGTGGTTCTGAGCTTCCAAGCAGCCAAATGAAAAGGGAGAAATATTTACATTGTTCTTGCTGTCAGAAAGCAATAGATGAACCAATTTTGGGGAGAGAAACTAAGCTTCTCCTAGCACTTCCCTGAAAAAGCAATTCCTCATATGGATAACACTGACAGTGACATTAGTAACTGTCATTTTCCCTGTGAAACAACTGGAGAAAAACTCTCTGCTACTCTCTAAGCTCTGAGGGCACAAGGCCATGTGTTTTGTCCGTGTCCAGCATAGCACCTGGCCCCCAAGAGGCACTCAAATATTTGTGGCAATGAGGAACAACAGAACAGGACTTCACTCTGAGGTGTAGCTACCCAGACATCTATCCCTAACACATGTCTTGTTCAGGGTGTTAGAAAACAAACTGGATTTTTGTCTGCAGAAGCAGAATGGCTGTGTACCTCATACCCTGAAAAGGCCAGTGGGCCATTATGAGTGCTATTCCTTGGACTTTCAATTTGGCATCATTTTCTAAGCTTGTATTAGGGTTCTCCAGAGAAAGAGAACCAATGGGATAGGGATACACACAGACAAAGACACACACACACACACACACACACACGCACACACACAGGGCCCGTCATAAGGAACTGGTTTATGTGATCATGAAGGTTGACAATGAACTGCAGGGTGAGTGGGCACACTGGAGCCCGAGGAGGGCTGCTGATATAGTTTTGGTCTGAGTCTGGAGGCCTGAGAACCAGGAGAACTGATGTAGTTTTAGCCCAAAGGCTTCAAGTTCGAAACCCAGGAAAAGCCACTGTTTCAGCTTGAGTCTGAAAGAGGAAAAGGCCATTGTACCTACCAGTCTGAAGGTAGTGAGGCAGGAAGCATTCTAGCTTCCTTTGCCCGAAGGTCAGCCTTTTTGTTCTGTTCAGACCTTCAACTGATTGGATGAGGCTCACCCACATTTAGGAGGGCCACCTCCCTTACTCAGTCTACCAGTTGAAATGTTATGTTATGTTATGTTATGTTATGTTATGCTATGTTATGTTATGTTATTTTTTTGTTGTTGTTGTTGTTTTTTGTTTGTTTGTTTGTTTTTATTTGATAGAGAGAGATCACAAGCAGGCAGAGAGAGAGAAGGAAGCAGGCTCCCGGGTGAGCAGAGAGCCTGATGCGGGGCTCGATCCCAGGACCCTGGGATCATGACCCGAGCCGAAGGCAGCGGCTTAACCCACTGAGCCACCCAGGCGCCCCTGTTATGTTATTTTTTTTAAAGGAGGCTCCACACCCAACATGGAGCTTGAACTCAATATCTGAAGAGTCGCATGCTCTACCACCTGAGCTGGCAAGACACCCTTAACTGTCAATCTTATCCAAAACATCCTCACAGAACACCCAGAATAACATGTGGGCAAATAACTGGACATCCCTTGGCTCAGTCAAGTTGATACAGACAATTAACCATTACAAAGCTTTACCATTAATATATAGCGAAACCAACTGTGATTCACCAGGCCTGCCAAATAGCATGAAGTCTATAAATGCATTTACTGGAGAGGAGATCTATTTTATGGCAAAACCAATGAAGATGACTATGCCAAAAAAAGAAAGGGAAAACAGGAGACAGTAACAGACTGAACTAAAAGGCAACTTGAGACCTAATGATAAAGCAAGTAGGAGGAGGAAGAAATTTTTAGGATCCCAAGAGTCGGAGGCTGAAGCTACTGTTGTGGAAAGTGGGAACAGATGGAGATGCTAAATGGAAAAGGGTAATGTCCAAAATACACAAATTAATAGGGACTTGACCAGCCACTGGGACTCAGGACTTCTTAAAGGAAGACCCATGGGTGTTAAGGTAGGATAAATGGGACGGCTGAAGCCCAAGTTTTCCACGACAACTGTCCTTCAGCCTGGAGGTCAAGCCTAAGTCATGCTTTCAATGAGGAAAGTGTGGGAGGAACTAGTCAATCAGAGGGGTTTGATCTGAGGACAGGGAGTAGATTCAGGCAGATTCAGCTCTGCTGTAGGTTAATTCACATGCCCAGGCACAGCACTGGACACCAAGTGCTGTATAGCTGACTTCTCTGCCCCGGACTGTGCTCTTGCTCACAGATGCTCCCAGACCTTCCCATCTCAGACAGAACCCAATGTCCCTGCCTGCTCCTTCAATGTCTTTGAGCTACCCTCTTACACTCTTCTTCCTCCCACCATCAAATTTCTATGTCTTTTATATGCTGCCTCCATTCTTTTTCTACCTCCCTTGCTAAGTTTTTAGCTTCTCAAACAATACTTTTACCAATGACTTTTTTTTTTCTTTTGAGTAAACTTTTTCTTTTGAGTAAACCCAACATGGGGCTTGAACTCATGACCCTGAGATAAAAAGTTGCATGTTCCACCAACTGAGCCAGGTAGGCACTCTTACCAATGACGGCTTCTTCTTTTTTCTTTTTAAAGATTTTATTTATTTATTTGAGAAAAAGAGAGAGAGAGAGAGAGAGAGAAAGCAAGTGTGAGAATGAGCACAAGAACAGGGTGAGGGACAAAGGGAGAATCAGTCTCCCCGCTGAGCAAGGAGCCCGAGGTGGGGCTCGATCCCAAGACCCTGAGATCATGACCTGAGCAGAAGGCATATGCTTAAGCAACTGAACCATCCAGGCATACTAACAATTTCTTGATTGACTTTTTAATCACTGGACCCAGAGGCTCCGGCTCAGCCCTCACCTTTTTAAATTTTTAAATGGTGCTGAAGCAATTGACAGTGATGTTGTCATTCCTTCCCTTGGGTCCCAGGACCCAGCACTACCCTGGTTCTTGGTCCGGCCCACTGTCTCTCCTTCCTGGCTCTTCCTCTTCCTGGCTGTTCAACACATACACATTTTAAAACATTTTTAAAGATTCTGTTCTCAATCCTCAGCATTTTCACCTTTCTGTTCTCTCTTGCTCAGAAAATGCTCACTTCCAGAGCTTCCTGCTGTCTCCTCCAAAGCAGCAAAAACGTCCAACTCCCTCCACTCTGCCCTGAATCTGTCTCTCCAGCTCATCTTACAATTTTAACTGCCTTCTGGCCATTTCTCCTCAACTATACACCAGAACCCCAGATTCAAAGTTCTAAAATCTGGTCTTCCTGTCTTCCCTAAGATTGTCTACAGGATCCCCGTCTTCTCCACCCCCAACGTACAAGTGGTCACTTTGACTTACAACGTTCTCCCCTGGAAGGTCTGTTGGATTTAACTTTTTCCCCCATTTTAACTTCCAATTCCACCTTAGCTCAGTCCTCTTTCATCTCACTGCTCAAATACTGCACTTGATTTTAGCTGATCTTTTTGTCCCTTCACTATTCTTTCCAACCCGCCATCCACTATGCTGGCAGAGAATTCTCTGTGTACCCCTTGTATTCCTGCACCGTCTGAGGTCTCTGAGCACAGGCATTTACAACAGATTTAAGAATCTTTATATAAGGAGACACTCCAAGGTAGTAAACCTAAAGAGATCTCTCCTTCCTAAGGTATTCCAGGGTAGAAAAGATCAAGACCTGCCTTTCCTTCCCAGAGATTTGTTTACCTTCTTGACTAAAGAGAAGGACTCCCTCCCAAGAAGTAGGAGCAGGTCACCAGCAACTCCAGGTAAGATGGGAGCCTGAGCTTGCTGTTCCTTGCCCCGAAACGTCCGCGTTTCCTGTGTAGGCATGAGCAGGCCCTGTGTGCTGCCGGCAGCACTTGGGGAAATCAACCAGGCTAACTTGTTAATTTGTAAGAAAGGTACAATCTTAGACCCTCTACAATTTCTGACTTAATACAACACCACCAAATCATTTTTGAAAGATCTGCTTTGGCCATGCTACTTCCTTGCCTGAAATCTTTCTTCAACGGCTTCCTATTACAGGATGAAATTCAAAGTCCTACTTGTCGTTCAAGTGCCTTTCTAAGCCTGGCCTCCCACTTCTTCCCTAGGTAGACCCTAGTTAATCAGGAGATGTTTCCCAAAACACAGACATCCATATCCTGCTTCCCTGCGCTGGCCATGTCTAGAAAGCTCTACTTAGATTGCAGAGAAGGGGGAAAACCATGAAGCACCCACCCAAAGAACGTCCATGGCCACCTGTGAGGAAGTGTGAGCCAAACCACTGATTTCTCCATGTATATTGCCTTAACTCCTTCCAGGTGCCCTGGTGGGAAATCAGTCTGTCCTTCACTCTGGCCATAACCAACCCAGCTTTGGCCCGGGGCTGCAGCCCCAGGAACCACATTCTGGTTGGATGCCAGGGAGCTGAAATGCCTTTGGGAATGCTTGGTGGAAACCCTGTCCAACGGGGGGCTCTAGAGGCCTTTGATGGTGGCCAACACCTCCTAATGTCTCCTCCCTTTTAAGAAGTTTAAAGGAATAAGAAGAGGCAGCTCAGGTTCTAGTGTGAACAAGAGAGTCGTAGTTCCAGTTCTCTGGGAGGCTTTCTTCCCCAATCTTTGCCTATGCCACATTTTACCGGTATTCTTGCAGTAAACTCCCAGCCAAAGGTACTGTGCGCACACATTTTTCTTGCCGGTTTTAACCTTCATTTAAGTGCCCTCCTCACCAATCTCTATGATATGTGTACAAAGACGCTGGCTTAAGCATGATGTGTAAACAGCAAAATAAAAACATACCTCTTAATACAAGCTAGCTAAGTTATCATATTTCATCAATTATAAGATATATACCAATTTCACAGATATAAAATATCATTGCTCTAATATGTGAAAAAAATGTGCTGTTTAGAATTTAAAAATGAAAGGTATGGTGCATTCATATGGTGGGCTCTTCTGCAGCTGGAAGAGGTAATAGGGCTGTGGGAGGGACACTGCCTTCAGAACAGGGGGTGGGAGGAGACAGGAGCAATGACTCCATGTGTGGGCTTAAACCTCAAGGTGCCACAAATGTGTGATGTTACCTGTAGCAGTCTGTGCTTGAAAAGCAGACTTAATTTTCTTAAACTAGGTGGGCATATGGGTATATGTTTTTGTATCATGATACATGATACATTATGTCTAAAATATACTACATTTTCTTTTTTTTTTTTTTTTAAGATTTTATTTATTTATTTGACAGAGAGAGATCACAAGTAGGCAGAAAGGCAGGCAGAGAGAGAGAGAGGAGGAAGCAGGCTTCCTGCTCAGCAGAGAGCCCGATGTGGGACTCGATCCCAGGACCCTTAGATCATGACCTGAGCCGAAGGCAGCGGCTTAATCCATTGAGCCACCCAGGCCCCTAAAATATACTACATTTTCTTTAAGAGGGCCAGCCACCCTGTTCTACTACCCCTGTTCTTTGGGAGACCATGTGTCCAAGGACACCTTAAAAAATCAACTCTGTAAATGAAGGAGCTGAAGGACTGTTCACTCTCTCTTATTTCCGCATGTAAATTTTCAGGAAAGAAATAATTTCATATTTCAGCAACATCTGGTATGTGCACATATCCAACCCATCAACATTCAGAGACCTAAATGTTTATCAAACCCTTTTTGTTTTCTCCTTCTTTCTCCATACTCCAGACTTCGGCTTCCGATCAACCACAGGTCTGCCTAGATCCAAGCAAGGTCAAATGTGCAAAACAGCTATTTTGGCTAAGTTGTTAAAAAACAACAACAACAAAAACAAAACCTTTAGGGGCTCAGTCAGTTAAGCGACTTCCTCTGCCCCAGGTCATGATCTCAGGGTCCTGGGGTCCGGGGCTCCCTGCTCAGGGGGAAGCCTGCTTCTCCCTTTCCCTCTGCTGCTCCCCCTGCTTGTGCTCTCTTTCTGTCAAATAAATAAAATCTTAAAAAAAGAAAAAGAAAAAGAAACCCTTTAAAAAACGTGTGTGCATGGAGGAGGTAGGCATTTCAACAGAATTCCCTTAAATACTAACCTCCTGGTTATTTATAAAATGGGTTGAATTTTTAGGGACACCGTTTCCCAAACCCAGCATGTTACAAAGAGCGCAAGCTTTGGAGCCAGACTCTACTGACTGAGAACCATGCCAGCTGTGTGGGCCTGTAAAGTCACCTAACTTTGCATGGCGTGCTCTCTCCTCGGGAAAACAGGGACCGTAAGTAGATTACAGGGTGTTGTAAAGATCGGAAATAGTGAACACCGCGCTGTGCCTGGCAGTCATTACCCAAACATGGTGATTACTCTCATGGCACGCGGGATGTTTCGTTTGGGTACCGGTCCTCGCACTTTGCGCAGTGCGCCTCCTCATCCCTCTCTGCTCCCTCTCGGGCACTCAAAAACGCTCACGATCTCAGTTAGTTTCCGTGCAACATTTACGTGCAGGTCACGTAAGCCAAGGCCTTTGGGCTGCTTACAATCAAACTAACATAACACGGTACAGAAATAACCATTTTCAAATGGCTTTTGGTTTTTAACCCGGCAGAGGAGCTGGGACCCCAGGAAGGCACGCGGTCTTTCTACACGAGGGGCCTGAGAGGGGCAGCCCCGCGGCCTCCAGGCAGCTCCCGGTCTCCGCAGACCGACCGTCGGCTGCAGGGCGCGAGGCGGCCCACCCGTCCGGGTCCTTTTCCGGGAGCACCCCGCGACCAGGGAGGGTCGGGTCCCGAGAGCGGCGGCGCCCGCACTTACCAGGGCGAAATGCACCAGGGCGTCGTAGCAGAGCCAGGCGAGCACCCCGCGGTCCGCCCGCCCCCGGCCGCGGCCCAGGCACAGGCCCAGCGCGCAACCCGCGAGCAGCAGCGCGGCGCACAGCAGCAGCGAGGGGCCCGCCGCGGTCCCCAGCTCCCAGCCCGCGCCCATGCTGCCGGCGGCCGGCGGAGCCTGGGAACCGGAGCCCGCGGGGGAGGCGCCGGGACGGGGCGGGGCAGCTCCGCGCCGGCGAGCAGCGGGGAGGCGCTTCCTTTCCCGCCTCCTCTCCTGGCCGGCCCTTGGAGCCCGGAGGTTTTCGGGAGAGTCTGGATGTTGCTCACGAACCCGCCAAACTGCCTGGACCAGACCTGCTCCCCGACTAAGCCCAAAAGCCTGGCAGTAGCCGCACCTTCTGATGGGCTCTTTCAGCAAGATTCAAAACCTTAAGCAACAGGGGCACCTAGCTGGCTCAGCGAGTTAAAAAGCCTCTGCCTTCAGCTCAGGTCATGATCCTAGGGTCCTGGGATCGAGCCCCACATGGGGTTCTCTGCTCTGCAGGGAGCCTGCTTCCTCCTCTCTCTCTCCCTCTCTGTCTGCCTCTCTGCTTACTTGTGACCTCTGTGAAATAAATAAATAAAATCTTAAAAAAAAAAAACAACAACAAACCTTAAGCAACAAAGCGAAGTCCAAATGATAGAAATTTTGCCAATAGACCGGGAAGAATTTTAGGAACAAAAGGTCCTAATGAGGCCCTTGTGAGTCTTGAAGGAGAGAGGAGGGCTAAGGGCATTTTCACGCACCAGCAGGCTTTTTAAAACTCTGGTGGCTTACTCTGACCCTATTTCTTTCTTTACGTTAAAAAAAAAAATATATATATATATATATATAATATATATATATATAATTTGACAGAAATCACAAGTAGGTAGACAGGCAGGCAAAGAGAGAAGGGGAAACAGGATTCCTGCTTAGCAGAGAGCCCAGTGTGGGGCTCGATCCCAGGACTCTGGGATCATGACCTGAGCCGAAGGCAGAGGCTTTAACCCACTGAGCCACCCAGGTGCCCCTCTGAGCTTATTTCTTAAAAATCCACAGAAACAGCAAAGTCTGGGGGAGAGGAGCATTAGGTTATATTGGCTGGACACTGGATTCTTTTAACTATCTTATCCAAGTCACTACAACCCTAGGAGGTCAATGTTTTCCTCGTTTACAAACATGAAAACAGCCTCAGAGTAACTTGCCTAAGGACTCTCAGAGACTACGGAAGCCGGAACCCAGGAGACTTTGCTTTCTGACCCTGCACGCTGACGTCTTGTAGGCAATTATAGCTCTCCCCTAAAGAAGCACCACTTTGTGCTTATCACCACATTAATGTTTTCTCTCTGCATTTGCTAGCATCTTGTTTGCTTTCAACCTTCTCCTCGCTCCCTTTCTTAGGCCTCCGTTACCTAGAGACTTAGCACTGGAGAACGGAGTCAGCGTTTAAGAAGAGTATAACCCTTATTGACCAAGTCTGTGTCTTCACTTTTAGAAAGCCAAATAAAATACAGGATGCTCAGATAAACTGGAGCTTCAGACTTAAAAAAAAGAAAGAAAGAAAGAAAGAAAGAAAGAAAGTAAAAAAGAAAGAAAGAAAGAAAGGGAATTTTTATTTTTATTTTTTTTTGAAAGGGAATTTTTAAATACTTATACTTAATTATCACTAGGGTACTTAGGCTAAAAAAGTATTCGTTTGTTTTAAAATACAATGGAGGGGTGCCTGGGTGGCTCAGTGTGTTAAGCCGCTGCCTTCAGCTCAGGTCATGATCTCAGGGTCCTGGGATCGAGTCCTGCATCGGGCTCTCTGCTCAGCAGGGAGCCTGCTTCCCTTCCTCTCTCTCTGCCTGCCTCTCTGCCTACTTGTGATCTCTGTCAAATAAATAAATAAAATATTTTAAAAAAATAAAATAAAATACAATGGAATATTATTCAGCCATAAAAAGGAAAGATATCCTGTCACATGCTACAACATGGATAAATCTTGAGGGGGTTATGCTGAGATAAGCCAGTCACAAAAGGAGAAATAATGGTATGATTTCATTTATATGTGGTATCTAAAGTAGCCATATTCCTAGAAATAGAAAATAGAATGGAAGATATCAGGGGCTCGGGGAGGGTAAAAAGAGGAGTTGTTTAATGGCTTATAGAGTTTCAATTTTGAAAGATGAAAAAGTTATGGAGTATGATTGCACAACAATGTGAATATTACTTAACACTACCAAACTATACACTTAAAATATGGTTAAGATGGCAAATTTTGTTATGTATATCTTACCACAATTTAAAAATATGCTTTCTGGCATTGAGCACAATTTCAAGAACTTTCTCCCCTGGCTACTCCCTATATATTTTATATAGCATTTAACACCAGATAAATTATATTATTTACGCATTTATCGCTAGTCTCTTGCCACTAGAGTATAATTCCACATGGCCAGGGACTGTGTTTGGCTTCTTGGCTGCTCCATCCTTGTCACCTGTTACAGAGTTTGGCATATACAAGGTGCTCAATTAAGTAAGTGCTGACTGAAAAAGCGAGTATATCCAATCTTGCCACCTACACTTTGGATTCTCTCCTGTAACTTAGAAAAATGTTCATCACTCTTCTCATGTAGAGTTAACATCTTTCTCAATGGGATTTCCCCCACCAATTTCCCTGTATCACCCTTTAGTGGCTCTGCCCTCCCCTTCGGAGCAAAATAAAAACCTGATTTGATTTAATGTCTCCATATTGTGTCCCTGCTCCTCAGTTCTTCCTACTCTAGTTTCCTCCCTTGTCTCAGTGATACACACTATGGTGACTGGTGACATCTATGTGACATTATAGTGACTGGTGACTAACCCAAAGGACATTTCCTGTCCTCACTTTACTTCTCAACGGCATCACAGGACCCTGGAATCTCTTTTCTATTTTCTGAGGAAACACACAGCACTTACTTTTTACTTCCCTATCTATACCTTCTGTTCCCATTGAAAGCTTATCCTCCACTATATGCTCATTCAATGTTTGAATTCCGCATTGCTGTCCTAAGCCCTGTTCTCACTCCAAATGCTGGACACAGGCAGTTTCATGATCACCCCCTGCATTAATAACCACCAAAACAGGCAGAGAATTCAAATCTCTAGCCCAGCTCTCTCCTCCAAGCCCCAGAGCAATATTTCCTACTGCCCTACTTGACTGTCATTTAGATGTCTTAACACGACCCAAACTGAACTCATCACCTTCTATTCCCTATGTCTGAGTCTTTTGCAGTGTTCCCTATCTTGTGCTTCCACTCATCAGTGACTGCAACCCAGAAACCTGTAAATCATCCTCAGTACTTCCCTCTCCTCAAACTCCAGATCTAAGGCATCACCAACTCCTATTTTAGCCGCCAAGTACCTCTTGATCCCATCCACTTCATGGACCAAGCTGTTCACCCTCTCTTGCTTCAGTGCTTCACACTCACTAATGTAACCTCTAGACATCACTAACCTCAAGTACATTTCCTATCCTTACCTTATCAGCCAATGATCGTTACTACACATGATTCTTCTGTCATCATTCTTGTGGAATGATAACGATAATGAGTAATGATGATTGCCCATTGCTCTTAGACTGACTTACCAGCTGTGGGACCTGGCCCCTACCAGCCTCTTTAGACCCTCCCATGTCCCTAGTAATCCTGCTCCCCATCATTATTTTTGCTCTAGTTATATATTTTTTCAAAGATTTGTTTTTATTTATTTAACAGAGAGAGCACAAGCAGAGGGAGCAGCATGCAGAAGAGGGGAGCCTGACACAGGGCTCGTGCTCAGGACCCCGGGATTACGACCCAAGCCAAAGGCAGACACTTAACTGAGCCACCCAGGTGCCCCTGTACTTGCTTTCTATCACACCCTTTAACTTACCATGGTTCTTCCTACATGACTGAAGACATGGAAAGGATACATATAAATAGAATCTGATCTTATTAGATTAGATTAGAATCTGGGCTGAAATCAGAAATATGGCATTTATAAATTCTTATATTTAGGTTTGAAAGTGTAAATGCTAACTACTGAGTAAAAGAGAGCTGATGACAAGGGGAGCTGTGACTGTTACTTGATCACAAGTCTAATTATGATGAAGCTGGTATTATAATGGAAAAACTCTCCTCCACATTAATAGAATTAAGTGTCCAGATAATGGAATGTTCCTATTCCATTTTACTGAGAAACTGGTCACATCACATTATTCTTGGGGTCTTTGGAATGCATGTGACAGGAAACAGTTCCAGGAACGACTTTATACATAGCTGGCTGAAATGCACGGGGTGTTCAGGTTGAGGAAGGCAACTGATAAATGCAGATCTGCCTCTTCTGGTAACAAGGAATAACACAAACTTTATTGATAAAGATGGTCATTTAAGAGCAGTACCTTTTGTTCAGTATTAAGAAGAGTTGGTAACAGCTAAAAAGCTATTCCGCAAAGTAGAATAGGGTCTCATAAGAGCATTTCATCATTGCTTCTCAAACTCTCCCAACTGCTGCAGTAATGTTTCCATAAAACAGCCTTCCTCAAAAATCTGATTTTATCTTTAAAATGTCACAGAAAAGGTATCCTTACTCTGTAACACTTAGACTTGTAAAACCATAAAACTGCTCTACTTATCATCAAGTAAATCTGCTGTCCCATGAAGATGTGTTTATCTTGTGGATTTGCACGTTACTTGGCACAAGTCCCCATTTATCTCCGGGTACCAGTTTGACAACAGAGACTGACTCAAGAAGGTGGATGGCAATTTTGTTAGGGTAAGGAAGAGGGATGTTGTAGAAGTTCCCTGCGAGAACACGTCCTTTATAGCATGACTCATAGTTCCACTGCTTGTGATCATTTTCAATAAACTTGTAGGTTTCCTGATGGGTCCAGTCTCTCACAGGGCTTCAAAGAAGTGCTTTTCAGACTATGCTGTAATTTTCTGGCCCCACCCCAGCTTTCCCAGAGAACTTAAATATCTCAACTAAAAATGTCTGAAAAACACTGCTATAGGGCAGTGTTGTGAAAATTGTGGGCAATTAACACATTTGCTTGTTTCACACACTTTCTTTTTTTTCTTGCCATGGGATAAATTCAAGAAAGTTAGTAGTTCCTCCATATTCCCATTTCTATCCTAAGTCCTTTGCAATAGATGGGGCTCAGTACTACGAGGAGTTCCTATAGGTGGGTGATCGGGCTGGCTCTGATTTCTCCTAAAATGGAGAATGAAGAAAAGGCATATTTCTGTCTCCTCTCTTTTTAGCTGATGGGTCTGAGCAAAGTCGGGACTGTTTACACAACAAAAAGGCATGTCTTAGGCCAGTGGTTTGCACCCAGGAAAATTTGGCTACCAAGGTTTGGACATTTGGCAATGCCCGGAGACAATTTTTGTTGTCACGGTGACTGGGGAATACAGAGGTACTTAGTGGGCACAGCCTAAAGATGCCGCTAAACATCCTACAATGCAAAGGACAGCTCCCCACAACAAAGAATGAGCCAGCCTAAAATGTTGCTATTGTGGGGTTTGAGAAACCCTGATTAAGGTCAAAGTTAGTTGAGTTTCAGGGACAAATAATGCGGTTAAAGGAGGTGAACAGGCTACATTCTCAAACCCTTTCCCCAAACACTTTCTCTTAATGTAATACTGAGCCCCAGCTATACACAGGACAGATACAGGTCTACCTCTATATGGTACTTTTGGTACTACTTTTTAGCTTTATGCACACCATAAAGCATCCCTTTAAAACTTCAGACAAATGGGGGCACCTGGGTGGCTCAGTGGGTTAAAGCCTCTGCCTTTGGCTCAGGTCATGAACCCAGGGTCCTGGGATCGAGCCCCCGCATGGGGCTCTCTGCTCAGCGGGGAGCCTGCTTCCTCCTCTCTCTGCCTACTTGTGATCTCTGTCAAATAAATGAGTAAAATCTTTAAAAAAACAAAAACCAAAAAACAAAAAAACCAAAAAAACTTCAGACAAAAGAATGGTGGGTTATATAGAATACTCCTTGGGTTATACGCCTTAAGACTTACAGCTTAATGTACAGAAATTATACTTCCTTTCTCCAAATAGATTTAATTGAAATCCCCTGGTGCAACTAGGGTTACAACCATCACTGTTAAGACAACAGACATTCATAAATTTTCACTTGTAATAATTAAATAATCCTCTAAAAAGGACAACTCTTCTGAAGGAAATCATGGCAAGATGACATAGAAGAACTATCACATTTATTTACTTATACACACTGACTTCTTTCAAAAATAAATTGAAGTGGCATTATACTAAAGTAAAAATATCTGTATATTCAAAAGTTCAGTTGTTGTCATTTAATTAATCCAAGATTTCATTTAGAGCCACAACCTCTATCTCACAGGTTAAAACTTCCAAGTTTACTTCAATTCCTATCTTCCACAGTTACTTGTTCTCAAGGATTAGACAGGCCGTAAAGTTTGATTTTGTTGTTTGGTTCATGAAAGTCATAATCACACCATTTTCTCAAACGGCCTAAGTCATGGTATTTAAACCTGAGGTGCGCAGGGAGAAGGCCACGTGACGAGGACGACAGCGGGGACCGGAGGGATGCCACTACAAGCTGAGAAACGCCCAGCACTGCCCGGCACCCCAGAAGCTGGAAAGAGACAAAGAAGGGTCCTCCCCAGAGCCTCCAGAGAGGGTCCCAGCCTGCACCTGATTTCCGACTTCTGGCCTCCAGAACTGGACAACAGTAAGTTCCTCCTGTTTGAAGCCACGTGGCTTGTGGTACTGTTAGAGCAAGTCAGGAAATGATAAAGATTTGGGCATTTCTTATTTTTCACAAAATACTCTGAAATCTAGCACTGTTATTGTCCTGGTTTGTTATAATGGAAGAGAGAAATTAAAATACAATGAAAGAGTAATGCATGACTTGCCTCCTATTGTGGTTGTTTGAAAAATAGTTCCAAATTTCAATTTAACCACGCAGAAAACAAAACTACAAAACTAAGAAACTCTTAGAAATAAGTTCTTCAATGTTTTATCATATTTGATAGCAGCTTTTTTTATTGGTTACAAAACCTAAGCCCATATACAAAATTAGGAACACATTTAGATGCCTCTTTTGAAAGAACGTTTTAGTTTTTTTTAACTGAGTTTAAAAAAAATAAAAACAATGCAATTTTTCAACACTGTTCTGAAAACTTAAAAGTGCAGCAATATACTTAGTTTCCTTTGTCTATGAAATGGTGCAATTCCAATTCCAAACTGATAAGGTCACAACAAATTGAATCAAGCAAATGCATACGTATGTCTGCACTACTTGATGCTAATGTCTTATGTTAGTTCGCACTTAAAACACAAGAGGAAACAGGAATCGGCACAGTAGAGGCCCAATTTAATCTCAATGTGTGCAAAATTTAAACGGTAACTGTCAGTAAGTAGTAGGGAGAGTCCAGAAGAAACTAAACTTGAAGGGGTACAATTCACAATATTGAGAAGATTTGGACTTTAAGGGTTTCACCGAAGTTTGTGACCTTAATTAGCTTTGACTTTGTTATTCCTACTTTTAGTGAACACCACATAGTTTCAAAAATTTCGACTACAGTGTCTGAACAGGATGCAGTTACCATATGAAGCTTTAACTCAAAATTTGGATAAAGAAAAAAGGCACAATGAACTTCAACTCAATTTTATGTGCACAAGAGTTGAAAAATCTGAGCCACCTTAAAGAGAAATTGATTCTAAAATTTATAAAACCTATAAATAATCAGAGGCCAAACCACTATATTAAAACAGATTCTCTAGCAAGTAAAAATCTTGCAGTTTAAACATACGCTTGTATCCATTTTAGATACAAGACAAAACTCACTCTTTAAAGTGGCTCCACCTTGGCAGATACATATATTTGTAATGAACGCACACCTGCTATGTGTTGTTTATCAGTGAAAACACCCCAGCTGATTCATGAAGCTCTGATGGCATCTGTCTCATCTTCATCACAGTAAATACACCCCCCATCGGATACTAGATTAGTTTAGATTTTTCTATCCCTTCACATCAATGCATTGGGAAATTATACCCAGTAAACAATAGCAACAAAACCATTTCTGTGACAGCACAAATTATTCAGTTTAAAAATTTTCAAATTCATATTCTTTCATTAATAACTGGGTCAGACAATTTACCGAAAGCAAGGACTTTACATAGTAATACCAAATTTTGCAGAATTGCTTAAAGATCACTGCAAATCAGGTTTATGTCAAATAACTGCAGATTATTCCTCTACACAGATCCTTGTCTGAATCTTTTAATATGTAAATATGCTTTTAGAGTAGGATCTGAATTAACTTTCCCAATACTCAAAGAATGAAGTTTTATAACACTTCTAAATAGTTGCTGGTTTGTTGCCAACCACATTATCAAAAGCACTGGTTACTAAGTAAAAAATATTTTAAGACTAAATTACAGTAAACATGAAAGCTCCACAGTTTAAACCCAATATAAATCAACCATATCCAATTATCAATTTAAAACAAAAAATATTAACTCCTGAAAGCTGAAAGCAAGATTTTTTTTAATTTTTATTTTTTAAACATCACCAATTGGTACTTCAGACCTTTGTTTTTTGTTGTTGTTTTAGATTTGTTTTTTTCTTTATAGTCAGGGACTCTTGCTTTCAACTTAAACAGAAGTTCAAGTCCGTAACAGGTTGCAGCTCAGGTAAAATACCATGCACAGCATTTGATTACTTCAAAACAGCAGGAACACACAGGCTGAAGTGAGTGGTCAAAGAGGGCTTGCTGTTCTCAAAAATTAGGTATAATGGCGAAAGCATTACCATCCATAGCTAAAGTTCTTCCTCCAACCCTGGCTTCTGAGGCAGATAATAAACACATCAATTACTGGTAGATGAAGCACAGTTTTTTTTTAAAACTTATCTGTTTAATCAATAACCAAGTTTCTTTTTTTAAGTTACTTTTTTGTTTGTCAGTTCCACCAATGAAAATCATTTGGCTTGTACTTTAAAATCTATTCTTCCACATAAAGAATATGAAAATATGTTTGTGGAGGACAATGATGGAGGCTCAGATCAGACTGCACCTCTTTAAAGTCTTCCAACGTGTATATGCATCATACCAAAGTGTCTTGATCCACAGCGCACCATTTTCCAAAGGAATATCAAGTGGGCAGCTGACATGCCACCACTATGGAATATTCTAAACTGGAGACTGCAGTTGTCAGCATGTGGCACCAGGGAACAGGGAAAAATAGGGTAGTTGAGATTGTTAAGGAGAATTCTAAAACAGTTTAGGAAATCATGCATATGCATTTACAGTCCATGTGATAGTAACTTTTGGCAACTGCAAAGTGACTGAGACATGGCTTGCTTTAGAAGCATCAAAACGAAGAGGCAAGTGTGTTTTGGAGCCTTTTGTTGTTCTTCTTCTTCTTGTCATTTGGTAGCCATCTGGTGGTGCTTCGTATTGAATTGGGAAAGATGCTGCACTCAACTGAACTTAAAAATTAAATTCTTTTGTTTGAAGGTTGGCTGTTGGGTCAAAATTGTAAGTACCTCCTTGTGTTGCTTCAGGAATGAGGCTAGGATCTTCATCAATCTATAAAAAACAAAAAGTCCTTATTATGTTAAGATACTACATGTTACAGTATAAGCAGAACTTCTTATGAGAGTTCTATTCAAATGCTGTAAAATCATTCTGTATGTTTCAATCAATAGAAATATTTAAATCAATAATATTAAGAAATTTAACAATTTATTTATTTAAAAGATTTTATTTATTTGACAGACAGAGGTCACAAGTAGGCAGAGAGGCAGGCAGAGAGAGAGAGAAAGAGGAGGAAGCAGGCTCTCCACTGAGCAGGAAGCCCGATTCGGGGCTTGATCCCAGGACCCTGGGATCATGACCTGAGCCGAAGGTAGAGGCTTTAACCCACTGAGTCACCCAGGTGCCCCAACAATTTATTTTTTTTTAAGATTTATTTATTTTAGAGAGAGTGCAGGTGTGCCAGCTGTTGGGGAGGGGAGGGCAGAGGGAGAGAAAATCTCCAGCAGGATTCCCTGCTGACTTCTAAGCCCAAAGGGGATCTCAATCTCATTACCTGAGCCAAAATCAAGAGTCCAAGAGCTAGACTCTCAACCAACCAAGCTATCCAGGTGCCCCAAGTAATTTAACAATTTAATTAAACTGAACATTTAAAAAGTGCTCCAATTTTTTTATCCCCTCCCCCATCCCTAGTCCATTCTTAAGCTTCTGTACCTGTAGATTTATTTTACCTATCTGAACACACATCATTTCTATAATTACAGTTGACCCTTGAACAATACGGGGGCAAGGGGCACTAACCCCTCCCCAATGCAGAGTCAAAAATCCAAGTATAACTTCTGACTCCCCCAAATTTAACTATGGAAAGCCTACTGTTGACTAGAAGCCTTACTGATAAACATAAACAGTTGATTAGCACTTATTTTGTATATGTATTATATGCTGTATTTTTAAAGGGATTTATTTTTTTTTAAAGCCTTTATTTATTTATTTGACAGACAGAGATCACAAGTAGGCAGAGAGGCAGGCAGAAGAGAGAGGGGTAAGCAGGCTCCCTGCTGAGCAGAGAGCCCGATGCGGGGCTTGATCCCAGGACGCTGAGATCATGACCTGAGCTGAAGGCAGACGCTTAACCCACTGAGCCACCCAGGTACCCCTATATACTGTATTTTTATAATGAAGTATGCTAGAGAAAAGAAAATATTACTAAGAAAATTCTAAGAAGGAGAAAATATATTTTTTGGAAAGATTTTATTTATTTGAGAGAGACAAAGAGAGAGAGACCATGAGCAGGGGGAGAGGAAGAGGGACAAGCAGACTCTCCACTGAGTGTGGAGGCCCACACGGGGCTCGATCCCAGGACCCTAAAATTATGACCTGAGGTGGTCAGATGCTTAACTGACTGAGTCACTCAGTGCTCCAGAAAATACATTTACAGTACTGTACTGTATTCATAAAAAACAAAAACCAGGGGCGCCTGGGTGGCTCAGTGGGTTAAAGCTCTGCCTTTGGCTCAGGTCATGATCCCAGTGTCCTGGAATCGAGCCCCACATCAGGCTCTCTGCTTAGGAGGGAGCCTGCTTCCTCCTCTCTCTCTCTGCCTGCCTCTCTGCCTCCTTGTGATCTCTGTCTGTCAAATAAATAAATAAATCCTTAAAAAAAAAAAAACCCAAAACCAAAGAAAAGCTACCTATAAGTGGACCTGTGCAGTTCAAACACTTGTTCAAGAGTCAACTGTACTATTTCTTCCCATTTAACAGATTACAAATGCAACAAGAAGTGTTTTTTGTTTTTGTTTTTTTTTTTTTTTTTAAGTAATTTTTATGGGGCTCAAACTTTTAACCCTGAGATCAAGAGTCTCATGATTTACTGACTGGGCCAGCCAGGTGCCCCTCAAAGACCTATTTTTGCATTTTTACCTTGTAATGATGTTTCAAACACAGTATTTTTTTTTTTAAAAGCTGACTGATGGGCTTCTGGGTGGCTCAGTTGGTTAAGCATCTACCTTTGGCTCAGGTCATGATCCTGGAGTCTTGGGATTGAGCTGGGAGTCAGGCTCCCTGCTCAGTGGGGAGTCTGTTTCTCCTCTCTCCCTGGCCCTCCCGCCCTTTTGCACTCTCTCTGTCAAATAAATAAAATCTTAAAATTAAAACAAAACAAAACAAACCAAAAAAAACTCACTGATGGAAAACAATCATTACTTTTTAAAAATTTAGATTATTAAAAATAACTAGAGAATGCCACCTCAAGAATATCTGATAGAAATATAAACTTGTCGTATTAATGATAAAAGGAAAATTCTTAGCAAACTTACAGTATGTATAGGTTTTAATGCATATCCAGGCATAATGCATACTTACATCATCACCAGAGAAATACTGATCTATGATTTCAAATGCTAATTTATATATGTCTTCGTTTTCATGTTGCTGTAAAACTTCAATTTTCTCCAAGCCTGATAAAAACAAAAATATCTAATAATTAAGCAGACACAAATAAAAACTGTTCATTTTCACCACGGAAAATATGAAAGAACTCAGAACACCTTCCCACCACTCTCCAAAGATAACAGTTTTCTAAAAAACAGATAAAACTCTGAGCTTCTCTGGTTGGAGGACCTGTATCTCACTAATTTCTTCCTCTCTACAAACCCCTGAAGTACACTTGTATCTGAGGCAGAAGGTTTAAGAAAACACCTAAGCACTCCATCTGACAGACAAGGAAGCTATGGTCCAGAGATGTAAAGCGATTTACTGCTGGCTGCGTGGCAAGTTAGTGACAGACCTTGAACCAAGGCCTCCCCAGACTGTTTCAGTGGAAGTACACTACCTCATATAGTAATTTTTAACTTTCTCTTTGTTTTCCAAATGTTACTACTTTTATATAACAAGTTTTCAGAAACTTCATGATTGACTCATATAAACAGAAGACAAAGCTTTAAATTTTGAAATAATTAAATAGGGTCCTTATCTCCTATAACCATAATGAAACTGGGAAACAATTTTCCAGAACTGTAGAAGGCTTTCATTTTTATTCTCAATATATTTACTCCATGCATCAGATGCACAAGTCTATACATTTAAATCCTTAACAGTATTCTTCCTTGAGATGTCTTTTTAAATAGGTTATTTTGAAATAGTTGCATTTTTTCTTTACATAGTAATATAAAACCCAGAAAAATGGGACTATAGGTGACAAAGATAATGGATGTAAAGTTGTTTATATAATTATAAAATACTAAATAAATGTGTATCCTAACTATAACTATACCTCCCATAGACCAAAACAACTATATTGATAAAAAGCTGAAGAGTTACAATTCTGCAGTTTAAAGTTTCTGGAGGTAAACTGTTCTGTATTAGACTACAATGCTAATTTCAAATTATCTCAAAATATCTTAAAACCAGAATGAACAGTGAATTAATAGTATGAAGATCTACTTCTATGACCATAGATTAAACTCCTTAACATCTCTAGGATAATTTCTTCTTGTTATTAAGAGAATACTTTCAGTCCGAATATTTTATGATGCTATTACGTTTGCTTTCTCTTAAAAAATAAAATGGGTAGTATAACTACACGTAATAACAAGATATAGAAAATAAAACATCACAACAGAATGAGTTAATTTAAGGTTTGGGCAATTTAGTACATAATGAACAGGTACCTTTAAAAATAAAACTTTAAAAATATATTTCATATGTCATTACCAGAGAAATAATTAATATAGTGTTTGAAATCACAGTTTTCTCATTAAAATGTCGAAGTAACTTCTGTGGTAGTAAGTTCAGCATGCAGCTCTAGCAATCTAAGACTGAAATAAAATATCTAGATGACTCTGGAATCATTAACCTTTGCCAACAACATAGAACAGTATTTCACGAAGTATGGTCCACAGAATCACATGATATTAGGTGTAACATAAAAGAAGTGTTTCAGTGTGGCCGACTCTAAGTTTAACAAAGCTTGTAAGTTTCTCTGCTATAGTGGTTCTCCAGCTTTGAATTTGCTCTCAGGCACTATGGCTTCAAGAGGAGTGTTTATGTTACCTAAAAAGCAACATAAACCTCTAGGAAGGCACAGAATGACCTTCACAACCAGTTTTTCCAAAGTATGGATTAACGCTTGCTGGAAAATCTTCCTGGAATGCTAACATGGCAACAAAGGACAGCAACATACTTTGATGATGGAACAGCAGTGTTTCCTGACAGTTTTCTTCCTAATTAGCTGTCTTTAAAGGAGCTACTGTTTCAGCATTCCAGTGCTCAACTATTTCTCTTCAATCCACTCTTACCTCCACATTCTTCTATGATTTCAGCTATTGTGCTTGCTTCATCACCAGCCATTATCAGAATGTTTTTCAGACCATCGAGGACCACCTGAACAACTTGAGAATCTTTCACAGATAGTAAATTACAGAATGGTGGTATTACATTCTGCTGTACAAGGTACTCAACCTAGGCAACAAAGGAAAGATTTTTATTCATATAATTATCTTTTCCCCCAAAAGAACACAGCATAGGACTTATAAACAATCCGCAGCTCCTAAACATAAAAGAGCAGTATACTTTTCAGTATTAACAATCCTAACAGTTTCTCCATACTCACTTGATCTTTTCTGCCACTTATCGTTAGGTTGCTAATTGCCCAAGCAGCTTCTTTTTGTGTTCCAAAGTCCCCCTGAAGGTTAAAAAAGAAACGATTACATGAATTCTTTATTCGAAAAATCTTGGTTATAATATATTAATGTACATGATAAACTTATAATACCACTGACCTTAGCAAGCTGATGAATAATCATAGGAATTAATCCCGCATCTATTACAGCTTGAACTTGTTGCTGGTTGCCTGCTGTTATGTTGGAAAGGAACCACACTGCTTCCTATAATTGAACAAAATACAAGGTACCTTTGTTTGAAAAATTACTTTTAATGCATTTATATTTTTATTTTAATGTAGTTTACATATACTATAACAAAATCACTTGAGTTCCATTGGGGGAATGTATCCAAAAAGCAAATAGGTGACACATAATCTCTCATTTTAAACAAGTTATAAACCAAACGTCTACCCATAATATTTGGACCCCAATAACCTAGTATTTATCTATCCAATAAAACATATGCCTATAAAAGCTAGACCAATTATTTTATTTTATTTTTAAAGATTTTATTTATTTATTTGACACAGAGAGAGAGAGAGCGAGAGAGAGAGAGAGCGAGCACAAGTAGGCAGAGAGGCAGGCAGAGGGAGAGGGAAGCAGGCTCCCTGCTGAGCAGAGAGCAGAGGCTTAACCCACTGAGCCACTCAGGTGCCCCCCAGACCCCTATTTTAGACAATGGTAATATGGCATTGAAAAAAACAAACAAAAACCCTAACTCATGCAGCTTACATTTCTGGTGCTTAAGGTCCCTCTAAAAAGATAAGGACAGAAATAAATAAAAGACTCAATTTCCTAATAGTCTGTGAAAACTTCTAGGAAAGAATTGTTTTATTATAAAAATAATTACTTGGGAGACATATTTAGAAATTAAGTACCTGATTAGTCTGGAATGGGTCTATATAACAAATTTTATTATAACCTTAAAGAATTTGTAAGTCACAAACCAGCAGGTTCTATTTCAATTTCAGTGTCAAATATTGTCTCTTCTTCTACAATTAAAAAAGTTCACTATAAATATTTTGCCATCCAATTGTGGTAAGATGTTAAGGACTGGTAAATCAGTGTTTAGAGTATATGGGATACTATTCTTACAAATTTCCCATAGATTTGAAAAATTTCAAACTAAAATGCTGAGGGAATATGGGGCGCCTGGGTGGCTTAGTTGGTTAGGTGTCTGACTCCTGATTTGGGCTCAGGTCATGATTTCAGGGTCCTGGGATTGAGCCTCATGTTAGGCTCTGCACTCAGAGGGGAGTCTGGGATTCTCTCCCTTCCTTGGCCTCTCATGCCCCCGCTGCCACCACACCGCACTCACTCGTGTGTGCTCTCTCAAATAAACAAATCTTTTTTAAAAAATGCTGAGGGAATACAATAGAGTTTTATCCCAAGTGCAAATAACACAAATGCTCAAGTTGAAAAACTTCTGAGGAGACTAACTGGCTGCTAAGGCTGAGTAGGTAACTATATGAACCATTTTTCTTTCCCCCATGATACCTTCACTTAGAGCATATCGATCACAGGCCAGAACTTCTCTGCACCCACTTCTGTCCGGCTTCCTCACTTCTCAGCTCTGTTTCCAATTATGGAATACATTTTAGCTGTAAAAATCACCTATATTATTGAAATTTCTACAGTAAAAATAACTGGCCCAGAGTCTAAAAGACTCTGGCTTCTTTCCCTTCATTGGAACAAATGTATTCATAAAATACGCTTTTTGACAACATACTTTTCTTAAGAATCCAACTGTCAAATTATAGTTGGGTAACTATATAAATATAGCTATGACACAGAAGAAATGATCAGTTATGTTGGTTTTGGGGATGGTGGCATTTCAGGAAGATAAAACTACATTAGACTAAATGCAAATCAAAACCACAAGACATCATTTCACAGCTACTAGGGTGGCTATAATAATAATTTAAAAAAAGGAATTGGAACCTTCATACAGTGCTTGTGGAAACGTAAAATGGTACAGCCGCTATGGAAAACAATTTGGCAGTTCCTCAAAAAGCTAAACATAGAGTTACCATATGACTGGGCAGTTCTACTCCTAGATATATACCCAAGAGAACTGAAAGCAGGGACCCAAATAGACACTTGCTTGCCAGTGTTCATTGCAACATTATTCACAACAGCCAAAAGGTAGAAAAACTCCAAGTGTCCATCAACAGATGAATGGATAAACAGAATGTGGTATATATATATGTACAGTGGAATATTTGTTCAGCTATAAAAAGAAACGAAGTTCTGATACATGCTCCAACATGGATGGACCTTAAAAAAATTAATGCAATGTGAAATAAGGCAGACATAAAAGGAATTAAGTACTTAAGTATATATTTAACAATTAACAATTAAGTTTGTATATCAACTCTGAGATTTTTAAAAAAGACTTTTTGATCCTTTAATTTAAGCACTGCCTCTTTTGGTCCAACCTAATTTCACAGGGAGATTAAATTATGATCTCTATATTTATAAAAGATACCAGGCATCCAATGAGAGATTTTGTATGTATTCTTGCTTAGTGGCTACTACTTTACTGACTCTTGCTACTGCCCAATCTATTTTAATAAAAACACTGGTTATTTTATCAGGGGAGCACTTATAACAAAATAACTGCAGGGGTGATTTGAAATAATTCTCATCTTAACTATAGTGGTATTGAAGACAATCATGATCAAATAAATATCAACAGAAAACAAGGGAACAGTTAAAAATGAAATATACAGAGAGAAAGAAATGAACCAGTGAGGCAATTATATGCCTTACCTTATTTATCTTCTCTTTTGGATGTGATAAGAGATTTGGGAAGTGTGACAGGACATCGCAGTTAAGAACAACCTGGGTCTGCTCATCAGTACCAGTCACTATGTTGCCAACTGCTCTGAGTGCTGCTGTCTAGGTGGGGATAAAAAACACTATAAATTTATTTGTTTATGATGAAGCGGGTTCTTTATTTTTCACAATCCTGAGAAAATGTAAAAATGCAAGGGGCAAATGATTGGCACTTAATGTATTCTTAGACAAAGTACTATGTAGAACTGAGAGGCAATTTTGAATTTTAAACAAGTCTTGTAAAAAATGGAAATGTATAGAAAAATTATGTGAAAAACTGCTGAAAAGATTCAAATACTAAAAAGAAATGAAAATTTAAAAAGTAAACTTTCATTTTAACAACAGCTATTTTTAAAATTATTACTTAATTAGTACCACAGAAATAGATTAATAAAGGCCTGTAATGGGCACATATTTCCATCTAGACAGTCACTTTGGCAGAAGTGAAGTGAGTATCTCTATCAGGCACCTACTCCTAATTAGAGTGAGGAGAAATGAGAGATAAGGAAATGCAGTTAGGATGCTGTTACAATTATTTGGAGGGGAAAAAAAGAGTCTTGAACTAAATCAGTGGCTCTAGATAGATAAGGGGCAGACAGATTTGAAAGCTATATAATAAGAATTAACAGGACTCTGTATGGCGGGGAAATGAAAGGAGGCATCAAGGTTTCAAGCTTGGACAATGTGTTCTACTGAAAGGGGATATAAAAAAGAGGAGCAGGTTTGCTATTGTCATTCTGAAACACTGCAAAGAATCTGGGTGAGATAAAGATTTGGAAACCAACAAAATCAGGTTCAGTAAAACAGAGGAGAAATATGGAAGATATGTGCAGATCTTATACATATCTTAAACAGAAATATGGAAGACAGAACTGGAGCCTGGTTGTTCAAGTTAACAGGTTATATAAAAAACACAATTCTATACAAGTAGGAAAAATAAGATACTTACTTGAACTTTCACTTCCTGGTGGCTCAGAAGGGGCACAAGAAATGGCACAACCCCTGAATCAATAACCATCTGTATCTGCTCATTACCTCCATCTGTCAGGTATGACAGAGCCCAAACAGTATCTACAAGAATCTAAAGAAAGTAAGAAAGAATTATCAGCTTAGGTATTTGTTTGAATGCTTAAAATACATTAACATACCTCAGAGGTGATAACATAAAAAGTAATTACACTTTATTTTTTAGTTTGGTGGCAAAGTATCTGCTTACCTGATAAATCTACTCAGCAGCAGAGAACTCTCTCAATGCCTACCTCAGACCATTCTCCACAAAAATGAGACAAGTCTGAGACTTGTCTCACTAACGTCTACACTAACTTCTGCATTTATATATCAGACAGATGAATTGGAAAACAGGCAGAGGGGCGTCTGGGTGGGGTCACCTGGGCACCTGAGTTGGATAAGAATCTGCCCTCAGCTCAGGTCACGATCTCAGACCCCTGGGATTGAGCCCCACATCAGGCTCCCTACTTAGTGGGGAGTCTGCTTCTCCCTCTGCCTCTTCTCCCTGCTTGCATGCTCCCTCTCTCTCTCTCAATAAATAAATAAATGAAATCTTAAAAACATACAAATAAACAAATACAGTCCACACCTTCAGCATTATTGGGAGTCAGAGAATACTACAAATTTCAAATTACCTGTAAGAAAAGAAAAAATTAAAATCTAGTTTTTGTTTGGGCCTCCTGCCCCAAGCCTATGTAAGATTTCAGAGAAGAGAAGAGGGAGAGAGAGTTAAGTGTTTAAAAGCAATATATCCTAGGTAAAACTATGTCACACTAGTGGGACAGAGACCATGTGGTTCCAAGAGCCTCCGATATTTACTATCTGTTCTTTTCAGAAAAATATGCTGATGCCTTCTATACCAGAGGATGAGCTTCATTCAACTAAGAGATGCCTGAAGAATTATTTCATTGTAAATCACAGACTAAAATAAACATGGGATAGGAGTGGAAGAATAATTTACAAATGGTGTATGTTCTGCAAAAATAGAAATATTGCAACTTCAAAAATGGAAGGCCAGAAGGGAGCTATGCCTGAGAGCTGAATGCACCTACAATCCCACCCAGCACTAAGGCCACTCTACTGAAGGGTGTCTGCAGATGTTGTGTGTATGGGCAAAGCCTGACTACTACTCAGTCTGGCAGTAACAGGTAACAAGATTTATACAGAAACCAGAGTCATATAACATAAAACCCAAATGTGCAGGCTTACATTGTTATACCAAGAACCAGGAACATCTCAACTCAAAAGGGAAAAGACAGTCAACAGATATCAATACCGAGATGACAGAGATACTGAAATTATCTGACAAAGATTTTCAAAGAACTATCATAAAAATACATCAGTGAGCAATTACAAATATATTTAAAACAAACAAATATAGGAAATCTTAGCAAAGAAATAAAAGATATAAGGAAGACTCAAACAGAAAATTCTGAGCTGAAAAAATCAGTAATCCAAACTTAAAACTCACTGGAATGACTCACTAGTAAAATGGAGAAAAGGAAAAAAAAAACCAACAAATTCAAAGATAGAACAATACAAATCACCCAATCTGAGTAACAGGAAAAACAAACTTCATGAGCGTTGTAGAACAGTAACAAAAGATCAAACATTGTGCCATCAAGAGTCCCAAGAGAACTTTCTGCCAGTGGGTGCCACCGAGTAAGCATCATTCAAGTTCCCTTCCCACTGCCATCATGTCTAAAGTCAGTGCCTCCCAGAGAGCCTGAAGAGCTGCGGAAGTTCTTCATTGGAGGTTTGAACTTTCAAATAACCAATGAGTTTGAGGAGCCATTCTGAGCAATGGGTAATGCTTACGGACTCTGTGGTGTTGAGAGATCCAAATACCACGTGCTCCAGAGGCTTTGGGTTTGTCACATATGCCCCTGTGGAGAAGGTGGATGCAGCCATGAACGCAAGGTCACACATGGTGGATGGAAGAGTTGTGGAACCAAAGAGGGCTGTCTCAAGATTCTCAAAGACCTGGTGCCCACTAAACTGTGAAAAAGATTTTTGTTGATGGCATTAAGATTTTTGTTGATGGCATTAAAGAAGACACTGAAGAATATCATCTAAGAGATTCTTTTGAACAGCGTGGGAAAATCAAAGTGATTGAGATCATGACTGACCGAGGCAGTGGCAAAAAGAGGGGTTTTGCTTTTGTAACATTTAATGACCATGACTCTGTAGACAAGACTGTCATTCAAAAATACCATACTGTGAATGGCTACAACTGTGAAGTAAGGAAAGCCCTATCTAAGCAAGAGATGGCTAGTGCTTCATCCAGCCAAAGAAGCTGAAGTAGTTCTAGAAACTTTGGAGGTGGTCGTGGAGGTGGATTTGGTGGGAATGACAACTTTGGTAGTGGAGGGAACTTCACTGGTCAAGGTGGCTTTGGTGGCAGTCAAGGTGGTGGTGGATACGGTGGCAGTGGTGATGGCTATAACAGATTTGGTAACGATGGAAGCAAATATGGAGGCGGTGGAAGCTAGAATGATTTTGGCAATTACAGCAATCAATCCTCAAATTTTGGACCCATGAAAGGAGGAAATTTTGGAGGCAGAAGCTCTCGCCCCTACGCCAGTGGAGGCCAAAACTCTGCCAAACCACAAAACAAGGTGGCTATGGTGGTTCCAGCAGCAGCAGCAGCTACGGCAGTGGTAGAAGGTTTTAATAACTGCCAGGAAACAAAGCTTAGCAGGAGAGGAGAGCCAGAAAAGTGACAAGGAAGCTACAGGTTACAACAGATTAGTGAACTCACCCAAGCACAGTGGTGGCAGGGCCTAGCTACTACAAAGAAGATCTGTTTTAGACAATACTCAGGTGCAAGGGCAAGGACTGTATTTGTGACTAATTGTATAACAGGTTATTGTAGTTTCTGTTCTGTGGAAATTGTAAAGTATTCCAACAGAGGGTTTTAATGTAGATTTTTTTTTTGCACCCATGCTGCTGATTGCTAAATGTAATAGTTTGATCATGACCTGAATAAATGTATCTTAAAAAAAAAAAATAAAGAGTCCCAAGAGAAGTGGAACTGAAAAATATTTAAAGAAATGATGGCATAAAATTTCCTAAATTTGGCAAAAGATAAGCAGATTCAAAAAGGGGAGAATGAGGCAAGAAAAAGAAAGCAGAATAAGCTTTTCAATTATTGTATAGGTATTAGACAGGAGTCAAAAAATACTATTTAAAACTGTCAAATCAGGGGCGCCTGGGTGGCTCAGTGGGTTAAAGCCTCTACCTTCGGCTCAGGTCATGATCCCAGGGTCCTGGGATTCAGCCATGTGGGGCTTTCTGCTCAGCAGGGAGCCTGCTTCCCTTCCTCTCTCTCTGCCTACCTGTGATCTCTGTCTGTCAAATAAATAAATAAAATCTTAAAAAAAAAAAAACAACAACGACGAAAAAAACCCACCAAAAACTGTCAAATCAGATAGTAGAAGAAAAGGGCATTTTAAAGGTCTAAGTATGAAGGTAACATTAGAACAAAAACAAAGTTTTCTAAATACCAAAATAAGAAAAAAAAGCATACTAAATAGAAAATCAAACACACATTAAATACTATACAAAATAATGTGACAGAGTTAAAACTAAACATATCAAACAATATGAATAGGATTAACTGACCTATAAACAATAAAAAGATTCTTAAATTGGCTCCCAAAACAGAACCCAGTTCTATGCTGTGTACAAGAGACACATCTAAAATTAAGTAATTCAAAAAGGCTAAAAATAAAAGAACAATAAATAGTGCATAGAAGTAAAGTTAAAAATCTAGATCAAATGAATTAATTTCCTAGGATAAGTTTACAAAAAATTGACCTCAGAAAAGAGAGACAGTTTAAGCAAGATAATTTCCATAGCAAAGATAAAATCATCAAGGAATTAACCCCACAAAGTACTAAGACCCAAAAGTTTCAAGGGCAACACTACCATTCTTCAAAGATCAGATAGACCCAATGTTATATAAATTGTTTTAGAGCATAAAAAAATAAAGTACCATAATGTTAATACCTAAACTTCAATAAAAAGCAATAAAAACATGATATTAATGCCTCATAAAGATAGCACAAAAGTAAAACCACAGACCGGTATCACTTAGTGAATACTGGTACAAAAATTCTAAATAAAACATTAGCAAACAGGATCCCAAACCACACTAAGAAAGCAATGTATGATGATCAGGTGGAATTGTTTAAGAAATGCAAAGGGTCGCCTGGGTGGCTCAGTTGGTTGAACATCTGACTCTTGGTTTCAGCTCAGGTCATGATCTTGCAGTCATGAGATCAAGCCCTGCATGGCACTCCATGCTCAGTGGGGAGTCCACTTGGGATTTTCTCTCTCTCTCTCCCTCTGTCCCTCCCCCACCATGTTCTCCCAGGCGCCTAAAATCAATCAATCAGTATTAAAAAAAAAGAAAAAAGAAATGCAAAAATGGTTCAATTTTAGAAATATCATCAATATGTCACATTAGCCAATTTGAGGAGAAAAATCCTGGTTATCTCCACAGACACTGAAAAATTCAACACCCATTCCTTCTTTTTTTTTTTAAAAGATTTTATTTACTTGACAGAGAGAGAGAAATCACAAGTAGGCAGAGAGGCAGGCAGAGAGAGAGAGGGGAGAAAGCAGGTTCCCTGCGGAGCAGAGAGCCCGACATGGGGCTCGATCCCAGAACCCTGGGGTCATGACCTGAGCAGAAGGCAGAGGCTTTAACCCACTGAGCCACCCAGGCGCCCTACCCATTCCTTCTTTTAAGGGGGTATGAGGGGGAGAGGGAAAGAGAGAAGCTTAGGCAGGCTCCAGACCCAGTGGGGAGTCTGACTCAGACCTCAGTCTCAAAACCCTGAGATCAAGACCAGAGTAGAAATCAAGAGTTGGAAACTTAACTGACTGAGCCACCCAGATGCCCCTCAATACCCATTCTTTTTAAAGATTTTTATTTATTTATTTATTTGACAGAGAGAGAGAGAGATCACAATTAGGCAGAGAGGCAGGCGGGGGGGTGGGGAGCAGGCTCCCTGCTGAGCAGAGAGGCCAATGTGGGGATTGATCCCAGGACTCTGGGATCATGACCTGAGCCGAAGGCAGAGGCTTTAAGCCACTGAGCCAGCCAGGTGTCCCTCAGTACCCATTCTTGATGTCAACACTCATAACAGGATTTTATGGATATTCGCTTAACATAATAAAAAAATCTATTAACTTAGGAAACAAATTTGATTCAACAAAAAGAAGAGATTGATAAATTTGTTTACATAAAAAGCAAAAAGTCTGCATAGCAAAATATATCAATGTCAAAAGACAAATTAGGAAAGTATCTGAAATATGTATCACAAAATAAAGAGCTAATATCCTTAATATATAAAGAACTCTTGAAAGCTAAGGAAAAAGAACAAAAATCTGATAGAAAAACAGGCAATAAATGAAAACAGGCTATTTGCAAAGATGTAAAAATGGCCCTTAAATACATGAAATCATGTCCAACTTCACTTATTTAAAAAATGCAAATTAAAACTGATACACAGTTTTTTACCTATCAGACTGGCAAAAATTAAAAATGTGACATCACATTCTATTTGCAAGCCGATGGAGAAAATCACTTTTGTATGATGCTGTTGGATAATACAAAACAACACAGCCTCTAAGACAAGGAATTTGGGCAGTATATAACAAAATTATAATGCATTCTCCTAGCAATCCTGTTTCTAGGGATTTATCCTCAAGAGTATCTCCAATAATATGAAAATACACAGGATTATTTAATGCTATGTTATTTATATTTGCAAAATTCAGGAAATAGTCTGAATACCTATCCATAATGGTGTGTTTGAATAAATCATGTTCACAAAACTGGTTGACTTGGCCTGTATTTTAGGAGGCTGTTAAATAAAATGTAACCTTTTTTCCCATTATGTGGCACATCCTACTGGCAGAAGACCACTTTTTTCTAATTATCAGATACCTAGAAAAATGAAATATTTAAGGTTTCTAAGCTGAGGCCAATTAATAATTTTCAGTGGGATCTCCACAACAGTATCTGAAAAACTGGTAGGGTAAGGTAAGCTACAGCTAAGTCCTAGGCCTCCTGAAACTGCAGATACTTCCAGTCTCTCTTTAATTTTGTTTGGTAATATAACTGGGTCTTCACTGAAAATTTCATTTTATATAAAAAATTTTTGTATTTAATTTTTGAAAAGAGAGAGAGCACACGAGTGCGCATGGATGTGCAGGAGCAAGAGGAAGGGCAGAGGGAGAGCGAGTGAGAATCTTAAGCAGGTTCCACACCCAGTGAAGAGCCTGAAGCAAAACTCAATCTCAGGACCCTGAGAACACAACCTGAGTCAAAATCAAGAGTTGGGACGCTTAACCAACTGAGCCACCAAAGTTCCCCTGAAAATTCAGTATTAAAAAAGTTCTAAAAACTTTAAAATTCACAGCACACAATTATCAGGCCACTCTAGCTTCTGTTTTCATCAAAGTTTGCTTTTTTCATCTCTATTACCAGGCTAACAGCGAGTGCTCTATGTCTCTGATGCTTGTAATTTTACTTTTTGTTGCCTTTTCCCATGAAAGCTGCTTCTATTATCTTACACCTTCCCCCCTACTATTCTTTTTTCTCAGTTTTCCCTTTTTCTTGATTTCAATGCTAAACTATCTGGGTTTTACAGGGACTACTAGTCAATGAGTATATTCTTCCAGCTAATCATTTGATTAATGATGTGCCAACAAAGTCTTCAGTAATCCTGGGCTACTTTAATTATTTTTCACTATGCATGCCTGTTTTTTCTCTGCTAGAAAGCTTTAAAAGTTTTTACTTCAGCTAGTATATCAGATACTTGAAGATTGCTAGAAAGCTGATCTCTAGACACACGCAAAAGACTTGACAACTCTACATGGTTCTGAGACAATAATCTTGAAAACTGGCATATGAACCAAACAAAAATCTCCAGGAACTTGAAGTCTTCCAATAAGAATAAGCTCAGCTCAAAGACCTTCACTGATCTTTGTCACCTCCAATAAATGTGCTAACAAAAAATGTCCTGTTAGGCACTGTTACAGAAGACTGCTATTAACATGTATAGCATTTCCTAGAAGATTAGGTATCCGTGGAATGTCTACGGAATGTCAAATTCACACATGCTTCAGAGCTAACTTGGGTTACAAGTGTGTACTTCTACTTTATCCTTATATGCAGCAATGGGTAACTTAGAAGACTAGGGGTACTCACATCCTACACATTCCAAAGAAGGACCTGCCCTTGATTAGCTCCTCTGAGATAACCTCTACACTCTTGGATTATCCTGTCTGATTACACTGTATACCTGAGATCTTGGGCAAATAGCTTATGTAACGATGTGATTTTATGTTGAATATCTCTTTTAGTTTGAAGTTGTGGGCGACACTGTTATCAGTTTGTCCTCTAGAGGGGATGGAGACTGAGTAGGTAAAGAGAGTAATGCAGGCTGTCCATGCTTATATGACTGACCCCCCCCAATAAATACCCTGCACACCACAGTTCAGGAGATTCCTCGTTAGCAATATTTCATGTGTTCATATGTGTCACTCATGGCTACTTGGAAAATAAAGCACTGTCTTTACAACTCTACTGGGGGAGGAGAACTGGAAGCTTGTAACTGGTTTCTCCTAAACTCTGCCCTCTGCCTTTTGCCTTTGTTGATTTTAATCTTGTGAAACAGTAAGATATATACATACACACACACACACACACATACATATACAGTATAAATATATTTATATTTATAAGTGACTATCCCTGGCACTGTGTCCTGGCACAGAGCTCCTAAAACTAATTTCTTATGCAGTAAGAGCACTAGGAACACCTCTTGTTCTAGTATCTGACTTTGACCCTGTCCCTGACACAGGACTCCTAAACTCTTATAAACTCCTAAGTAATAAGAGAACCAGGAGCATCTTTTGTTCTATTTAGATGACTCTGGGTAGGCTCTTGGATGGATACTGGTTGCCAGAAAGACCAAGCCCTGATTAGAAATTTGGAGTTTTCAGCCCTATCAAGAGAGGGGAGAAGGGCTGGAAACTGAGTTAATAATGGATCACGCCTAATGAAGAAACCTGCATAAAAATCCCAATAGTACAAAATTCAGTGAGCTTCCTGGATAGAGCTCCTGCCCTTAGGGCCCTCCTAGATCTTGCTCTTTGTATCTCTTCACCTGTATCCTTTATCATCTCCTTTAATAAACCAGCAAATGTGTTACCCTGAGTTCTGTGGGCCACTTTAACAAATTAACCTACCTGAACTCAAGGACAGGGTTGTTGGAACTTCCTATCTATAGCCAGTTAGTCAGAAGCACAGGTGACAATCTGGGCTTGCAACTAGCATCTGAAGTGTGAGTGCTGGGGTGGGGGTGGGGGACCTGAGAGAAATGAATGCTTAACCTGTGGGATCGGATACTCTTTCTAGGTAGACCGTGTCACAATCAAATTAAATTATAGGGTACCCAGATGGTATCACAGAGATTTGCCTTTTGTTGTGGGGAAAACCCCTATACATCTGGCAACCAGACTTGTCGGAAGTGAAGCAGTCCATGTGAGTAGTAAAGGAGAACATACAGAGGATGAACACACAGATGGGAAGGGCTGGGATTTTCCCTATATAGGAAGGAAAAAAACTTTAAGTTTTTCCTAAATGAATCTGTATCCTTTTGCTGTAATAAACGATAAGCATGAGTGTAACAGTTTTCTGTGACTCTTTCTAGCAGTTCATTGAACTTGAGGGTGGTCTCAGGGATCCCTGACACGCTTATCATCAAGTGTCACTAACAATCAAGTCTCCACAATAACCAATCTGCTACAACTGATTAATTTCATTTGCACCAGCAATACAATAAGCTAGATTTGTACCAAATGTTAGGTAACACTCAAAATTGTCTAGGCATGTTAAGCCATGGATGAACAACTTTGAAAAGGGCAGGAAAACCAAATGCTACAGAGTTATTGTAACTGCAAATTAACTTTAAGAAGCACACTAACTGCAATCTGTGCCCTCCTTAATACCCACCGCCAGGCTCACCCATCCCCCTACTCCCTTTCCCTCTAAAACCCCCGGTTTGTTTCTCCAAGTCCACAGTCTCTCATGCTTCGTCTCTCTTTGGATTTCTCCCAATTCACTTTTCCTTTCCTTCTCCTAATGTCCTCCATGTTATTCCTTATCCTCTACAAGTAAATGAAACCATATGATAATTGAATTTCTCTGCTTGACTTATTTCACTCAGCATAATCTCCTCCAGTCCTGTCCACGTTGATGCAAAAGTTGGGTATTCATCCTTTCTGATAGAGGCATAATATTCCATTGTATATATGGACCATATCTTCTTTATCCATTCATCTGTTGAAGGGCATCTCAGCTCTTTCCACTTTGGCTATTGTGGACATTGCTGCTATGAACACTGGGGTACATATGGCCCTTCTATTTACTACATCTGTATCTTCGGGGTAAATACCCAGTAGTGCAATTGCCAGGTCATAGGGCACTGGGTGTTGTACATAAACAATGAATCTTGGAACATTGCATCAAAAACTAATGATGTATTTTATGGTGACTAACATAACACAATAATAAAATAAAAAGAAGTACACTAACTAAAGAGCAATAAACAGAGACTAACCTGAATCAGTCCAGATTTTGTCTCTAGTCCTGTCAATATTTAGTTTTTCTTTTAATATCACATAGGCATATTGCAATCAATAAACCAACTAATTATCTCTACACCCCAACCCAGCTTCCTCAGCATTCTCACTAGTCACTGTCTCATCAATCAAGTCACTCCTACTATTTTATTCCTCTGCCTGCTCTTCTTGATTTCAGTTGTGTCCTACACCTTAAAACTCAAATTAGAAAGATAGGTATGACTTCCTCTTTTCTTACCACCCATATAAAACCCAGCAAATTTCTGAAACATTTCTAGAGTCTTATCTTCTTGATATCTAAGCTCTAGTACTGGTGCTAATCTTTTCTCATCCACACCAGAAAATCACCACCGATTTGTCTTCCCAACTCCAACTTCCCCCTAAAATCTACATTCCACTTAATGATATGAATCATTAAGCCAGAATACAAATTAGACCATTATTCTTTGGTTTGCGATCAGCTACATAAAAAGGACATATGGCCCTTAAGGTGGTATAGAAGATGCTGTGTGATTCAGACACTGCTAAATTTCTGCTGTATTTTCTCCCATTCTTTGTTTTTATAATTTATTCTTCCATCTATCTAGTTTTAACAACTGCTTTGCTGGCTCCCTTGATGTCACTACTCAAATGCAGAGCATTTCTTAGAATTCAACTTTTAGCCCTTTTTCCATATTTTCACGAATCCCTTAAATACTGATAAATCTCAAGTCTATATTGAGTTTCCTTCTTAGAATACTGCTATGGAGGAACTACAAGTAAATCAGAATCAATGTGTCTGCCCTACAATAGACTCATCAACCTTCTCTACCAGTCTCATCCTTTTGCTTTACTCCTTCTGATGGTTAAGGCATTATTATCCATGTGGACTGCTAAATTAGAAACCAAAGTAATTTTTACTTTTCCTTCAATTCGATCCTTTCCTCTCAAAAATCTACTTATTTTATCTCTTAACACCCAAACTTTTCCTCTCTTAATCATTACTGTTTCTAACTTAGACCTTCCTTAAACCAATTATGATGGTAAAATAAGCCCCTACTTACATTCATACCTTCCCCATTCCAAACCCTGCATACCTCTTCTCAGTTATCTGACCATAACAGATATAAGCACATCACTCCTCTATTTAAAAATCTTCAATGACTCTCCACTGATCACAAGATATAGCCAAAACTGTTCAACACAGGATTGAAAACCCTGCAACTTAACTCCCCAGCAAATGTATTGGGTTACTAACTATCTGTATTCTCCAAACCCTCCAAGTATGCTCCTGAGTCTTTCTTATCTTTCCTCATATGCCTGAAATGACTTTTCAACTTGACAAAGTACTACTTGTCCCAGCTGTATGACATTACATAATTTAACTATCTGCCTCTTTTAACAAATTTGTTAGAGGGAGATCATGATGGTACCAATCACATTTTAATAAAGAATAAATGAGTTAACATACGAAAAGTGCTTAAAGTAATGCCCCGCACATTTTCAACCCTTAATAAATGTTAGCTATTAAAATAATCCATCTTTGTTACCCCAGTTGCCACTTCTACCACCATCTTTCTCCACATGATACTAGTTTCAAATGTTACTTTCTCAGTGAAGCTTTCTGGTTGCCAGAGAGAACATGCACTCTCATAATTAGCATTTTAGTCATTCCTCTATTTCACTTTTACTCTGTTTTCACACCATATTCTGTATTTATGGAATCATGTTATAAAAAACGCACAGGGCAGGGACATAGCTTCAAGTCTCAGCTATGGCTCTTATTTATCATATTGGCCCTTAGGTTATTTTACTTTACTGAATTTTAAACTCTTTATCAATAAAATAGGAGAATAAAACTTATCACATAAGGATACAGTAAGGTAGAAGGAAATTACAGTAACAGATTCAGCATAGCAAGTTGTCAACAAAAGTTCATTCCTTCCAACTCTTTTTACCTGCTACTAATGTAAAGGTCTTAGAAGGCAGGGTCTCTATGTCTTTTTTATCTTTGAGCCTACAATTCAAAGCACAATTTAGGCTTAAGTGGTTAATCCATGAGTATTTGTTCAACTCGACAAATATACCTGTAACTCAATACCCCTGGCTTTCAAATAAAAATCATCAATAGATGGTAGAAGATTTCATCTGGCTGTGATCAATTCCATAATGTCCTGGGGTAAAAGTCTTGGTGCCAATATCAGATATTTTGTTTATTTTACCTATAATCTTGCGGTTGGGATGCTTAGAAATAAATTTAGCAACAAATACATTTTGTGATATAATTTTACTTCTTCTTGCTGTTAAGATAATTACTACTTTTTTCACTTTTACTAAGTCACGTTTATATTCATTTTAAAAATAGAACAGTATATGACTAAACAGCTTTCAGTTAGTTTTTATGACATTTCAGGCTAATATGGCACAAATGACAAGTTCTTTAGTTGCAAAAAACATTCCTTCCTAAGAGCTTAAAGTTCTAAAATGAGTAAGAGAAATGTGGTTCAATGTTAGCAATGTTAGCAAATGCATTTTCTTCATGCCAGTGATAAATCACACACATAGCTCTGGGAAACACATACATTTTTATTATATGTGTATGTAAACAAAGACAGCATTATAAAAACAGAAACATGCAGCAAATCAGAAAGAGATCTTAGCCAGAACAAGAGAAGCCAAATCAATGCGAGATGAACACTAACTAAATTTATTCATTATTTTACTCCATGGAAAAATAACATTTTGCTTTGCTACATTAGGGGAGTTTTCAGATTATTTAATAATAAAAAAAAAATCTGCTAGAATACATATAGTAAATTCTTAACTATATCTCACATAATGACCAAATCACCTGAAAATGCCTTTGCATTTAAACTTAAAAAGAATACTTAAACTTAAAAAGAATAATTGGTATTCTTCAATACTATATACCTCCAAAGGTTGTCCTGGGAGGCAGTGTGGTTTCACACAAAAGCACACAAAATCTGCCATTGGAAGATCTCAATTTTTTTTGTTTTGTTTTGTTTTTGTTTTTTAAGAAGATCTCTGTTTTGAACATCAACTTTAATTCTTATAAGCTCTTCAACCTTGGATGAACCATTTAATCTTTCCCTGAGGCCCAGTTTCTTATTCTATAGAATGATGGCATAATATCAATCCTATTAAAACTATCAAAAGAGATTTATTTTTTTAAAAGATTTATTTACTTGAGAGAGACAAAGAGAGAGACAGAGCAAGAGGGGGGATGGAGAGGGACAAGTATACTTAGGGCTAAGCAGGGAGACCAATGTAGAACCCAACTGAGGTCTCAATCCCATGACCCTGCCATCACTGTCTTAGCCAACATCAAGAGTTGGACTCTTAACCAGCTAATGAGGTTTAAAGAAATATGAAGGTGCTTTATAGAGTTTTTACCACTTTATAAATATGGATACTTAAAATAATAGGAATGACACAGATAAATAATTACACATGTGAGATTTCTCTGAAGTTTGCATTTTTGCTATCTGGATGATTTAAGATATAAAGTTAATATAATCTTAATTCTATTTCTGAAAAAGGTTAACATTATGGAAGACTCACAAGTTAGTAAAATACATGCTGACACTTACAAAAGTCTAAAAAATAAATAACCCTTCCAGTCCCATCAAGAGCAAAATCCCAAATCTAAGATTCTACTTTACTTACGTTTATGTCTGTATGATATATGAGGACACATAATGCTGGCAAAATCTGAGGAAAGAAGATAAACAATAAATAACACTAGAGTTGATGAATATGTCTTTGTAAAAATGAATAACTGTGATACAAAAAGCAGTAAATATTACTTGCAAAGCAAGAAAAGATAATGTTAAATTTATTTAAATCTCTATTAGGAAAGTGAAAATCTGATTTCAGTTCATATCTGAAAAAACCAAGAACATAGTTCAGATAGTCAATTAAAATATCCAAATAAGTCTGGCAGAGATTAATGCACCTTAAAGGAAAAACAGTTGTTTTCTGTAACCTTCTTTCTAACATATAATGTCAAGTGGAAAGAATGAAGATGCAATTATACAATACAGCTAGCTAAAAAAAAAAAAGCTGGTTTTTTTTGGGTAAAGATTTTATTTTTAAGTCATCTCTATACTCAACGTGGGTCTCAAACTTACAACCCCAAGACCAAGAGTCACATGCTTTATTGACTGAGACAGTCAGGTGCCCCTAAAAAAAGGCTATTCTTAAAAATGTCATCTCACTTACCTGCTTAAAGAATAAGATAAGATTTTATTTAATTAGCTACTTCAGTCAAATTAAAGTTTCTGATTTCAGATTTAATCAAGAAAATTATAACCAGTACAAAGTATATAGTTTGCTGAATTCAGGCCTTACCTATCCTTTTTTTTTTAGTTTTAATCTGGGAGGGAGGAAGTGGGGATGTGAGGGAATCACACTAAGTACCCTTTCTCTAACAGCAAAACACAGAAACTGGGGAAGATGTCTATTACAAAGGTTCACAGTTAATATTTTTTGACAGCCAAGTGATTAAAGATTGCATAGGGTTTTTCAAAAACTTAAAATACTCAGATCCATTTACAACTTAGATGTAGATAGAAAAGTGTTTACTTTGTTTTAATTCGTAGATTTAACACAAAATATGTCACACATTTAAGAACACTGATTTTGTCAGAAATCTAGAGAAATTTCAATTGGACTTAATGTAAATTCATTCAAGAACATTTGCATGTAAATACACCAGTTTTATTTGTAGCAATCCCCCCCCTTTTTTAGTAATAAACCAACAATGCAATGTAGTAATAAAACCTCTGAGATTTGGTTTTCTCCTTTTGTATTTTTCTTTTTGAAAGTTGTTTTTTCATGAAAATAGTCAATAAAAAATAAGAATTAGGGTGGGTGAACATTTTGTGAGATGCCATAAGATACTCAACTTTCATTTCACGGGAGTCAAAAATTAAATACGATGTTACTTCAAAGATCTCATACTTGCAATGAAGTTAAGTATATGCATTATTTCATTCCCTGAATGAAAATCTAAAGCATAAACATAGGGAAAATATACCATCTGGGCTTTGCAATTCTTCATTTACCTCCTGAACTGTCTCCATAGGCGGTGGGGGGTCCTTATTCCTGCAGAGATTGACAATGACCCATGTGACGTTCCGAAGGAAGGTGATGGGAATGGAGGGATTGATGAAGGACAGAAGAGGTTTGACAACTCCCAGTGATATGACATAATCTCTACATTGAGGACCATCACCTACAGAAATGAAAATTGTATTTAAAAAAAAATTACATTCAGGATGAGAAAGTCTGAAATGTATGCAATGGCTCATGTTGGGACACTGATGTTCTATGTTTCCTCACCATTAGTCAAGGGCATCAAGTGTTGCTCCTTCTCTAGATTTTGATTTGGAGAACACAAATTTAACCTACAAATCCTGATAGCAAATTGCATTATCTGTTTCAAGAGGTACCATCTTAAGTTAGTATTTATGAGGCAAGAAGATAGTCAACCCACGTTAAAATTAGAGGAAACATAGGATGTAATGGCTATGCCAATGTAGGAAAAAAGTTAATTAAGAGTCTTAATTAGAGTCTTTTTAAACCTAAATCCAACTTACCTATAATGTTTCCCAAAGCCCATACTGCTTGTTCACAAACATTCTGATGTGGTGAATGGAGAAGTCTCAAAAAAAGAGGTACGGCATCTATAATAAAAACAAATATTGATATTGCAAAATGTTTAAGAGTTTATAGATTTCAGACTAAATAAGTTGATAAAATACACAGAGCCTGGCATACTATGGTTACCCAATTACAGTTCATTGAATGAATAGATGTGGCAAATAACGTTACCATAAAAAACGTTCATTTTAGTATTTTCCCCTAGTAATATTCAAGTAACACACTTATTGAAAAGATTTACAAGTTACTATTATATATCATTAACTAAAAAGAAAACAGCAGCAGGAAATTTTTCCTTTAAGGCATTAAAAAAAAAAAAGATTCCCCCCAAACACATAAACTTCATAGAATATAATACTTGCAATGAAGTTAAGTATATGCATTATCAGTATGATCCCAATTGCTGATATGGGAGTTTATGTAAAGAACTGATCATTCCCCTATCTGGTTTATCTTATAAATTAAAATAATTTATCATTATAATCTTTACTCTTACATAATTTATACATTAATATAAGTGTAATGTAAAACACTGGTATCACACTCACTCCAGGTAGGAAACTAAATATAAACTAGATCACTTTTTCTTAAATTTCAGTCAACTGTGTACTACTTCCAGGATTTTTTGTTGTATCTCTGCACTACCTGTATTATTTACTTAATACTTAAACTAAAATCAACTTTTAACAGCTTTATTGAGATATAATTTATATACATATATCTGGTACACAATTCAGTGATTTTTAGTGTTTATACAGAGTTGTATAGTTATCGCTACAATTTAATTTTACATGTCCTTCAACCCCAAAAGAATGCCATATATCCACAGCAGTCCTATTGCCCACTCCTCCAGCTTTAGGCAGCCATTTAATTTGCTTTCTGTCTCTATAGATTTTCATATTTTAGACATTTTATACAAATGAAATTGTATTAATATGTGGGGGTTTTTTTCTGGTTTGGCTTCTTTATTTAGCATAGTGTTTTTGAAGGTCATCCATATATAGCACATATTAACGTTTCATTCTTTTTTCTTGCTGAATAGTATACTATTATAGAACACATTCTGTTCATCTACTTATATCAGTTAATGGATACTGGAATTACTTCCACATTTGTGCTATTATACAAGTCTTTGTGTGGACATGTTTTCATATCTGTTGGGTCCACCTAATAGTGGCACTGCTAGGTCATATGGTAACTCTATGATTAATTAGTCTTTTGATAAACTGTTTCTCCAGAGAAGCCACACCATTGCTACCAGCAATGTATAAGTTTCAATTGACTTCACATCAGTAATTTAGCTAATTTTATCACTTCTATAAATAGAAGACCAGTATCATTGACCACTATCACAAACAGAAAGTAACCAAAAAATTAAAAATGCAAATAAAACACTGTTATTAAATTATACCTCCTTGCCTTTATTAATGGTTTTTGTCTAAAACCTGCTACCTTTCTGGTACAACTAATACCTAACTGGAAACGTTCTCCTTTGAAATATCTGAAAAAGACTGGTATTTTCACTAACTGATTCAATGTAATTTATTGCTGTATCATATACTACTTATCATTAAAATCATCTCCAGGGATACCTAAAGCCAGATTTCTTAACCTACATGTTAAGAGTTCTTGGGGACATCTAATTTTTTCAAAGTTGTTGGTTTTTTTTTGTCAGTTTGGATCAACACACGAATCATAGTTAGCCCATCGTGAGGTGGGCAAAATTTTAAAAATATATGTTACAAGTTAAAAGGCGTAAGTTACGCAGCACATTGGAGGTACTAGAAACAGAAAATATAAAACCTGTTGTTAGGAGATGGTCTCTACCCAAAAAGATAAAACTTAGTTCACTTTTTAGTAGCCACAATTAAAATTATTTAGTGATAGATTAATGATAGCTATGGGAAAGATATCAACCATCAAAAGAAACTCATAAAATTCACTAGTTTAAAATGTTGTAAAAAATTCAGTCTTTACAACAAAACTCCACTTCCTTGCCTTTATTTTTTAAAAACTCCCAGCAAGTAAGGATGTTGATTTACTTACTAGACTGTACAACAGCTTGAGTCTGTGCAGAAGTTCCTGATGCTATATTAGTTAATGCCCAAGCAGCTTCAAACTGTAATGAAGGGCTGTAAAACACAATAAAAAATCTTGAGACACAGTAACTACCAGTTAAATTTAGGACCCACAAACCTATACAGTTATTCTTTACCCTGCCCTTGAATTTCGCCTTGTTATATCCAATCGGCTACTGTCTCACTAGCTTCCAAAGTCAGACAATATAAACCTACTTGTTTATCCCCACTGGCAGTCACAACATTTAGCCAGTCCTTATTTTCTTTGACTCCTTCCTTTCCCGTAAACATCTAATCAAAAAGTCATGTTGATTTTACACCCTAAATATTTCTTATATTTATAGCATCACTCTTAAAATCACTGTACTAGTTGAGGCCCTCGCCATTTCACTTGAATACTGTTATAGCCTCTAGACTGGTCTTAAAGTTGAGACTCCATCTGATCCACTACATCATATGCTTTACATACTGGAGATATTACGGTTGCATAATTTTACTGAAAAGATGAAATTTTTACAATTTAGCATTATGATAAAAGACCTCACACAGAAAGTGAAAACTCAACTAGATTTTCAGACAGGTAAGGAAAGAAAGCCACTAACAGCTGGAAATACAAATAAAAGTATCATGGGTGGGATGACCATGATGTGTACAGGTGACAAGGAATAGATCAAGAGAGTGGAAGCTAACTAAGAAAGCATGCAGAAATTTAACAGGGGATGAAACTGGAAAGGTTAGGTTATCAAGTATGTGTTTATGGTCAGGGTGCTAGGGTGGTGAAGGGGAGTAGAACTCAAATCCCAAGCTTCAGAAGTTGGAATTTATTCTACAGACATACTAATATAGAGGGCTACTGAGGTTAAAGGCTAATGGAAAGTAAATTATATACATTGAGTTAGGATAGATAGCTGAAAGAATATAAGTTCCTTTAAACAGAATACCAAGGTAGGAGGGGGTATAGTGGGGAAAAACTGAGAGCCGAAGGTTAGGGACTTAGAGGAAAGCTCTATAAATATCGAAGAAAGTAAGGTTGTTAGTAACAAGGTTAGAGAAATCCAAGAAGGAAAAAGATTTTAAAGAGAATAAATGTCACAGACAGAACAAGCAGTGAGGTTAAAAAAAAAAAGCCAGTAAGAAAATGGAGTAGCAGATAAGAACTACACGATGAATTTTGGTGAAGTCAGGGAATCAGAGGCAGAGAAGAAGCAAAAGGACAATAAGAGCAAAGATGATGAGTTTATGTTGTTCTTGGCTGGAAGAAGAAAGTGTTTTGGGGTTAATCTATTAAGCTAGTCCAGGCAGCTTGGAAAAATACTGGAAATTAGGGCCTTAAGTGAGTAAACAGTGAGATATAAAAAATAAAATTATAAAGCAGGGAGTATTCTAAGATCACATTAAAAAAAAAAGAAAAAAAGAAGATATAGAAAAATAATGTGTAGTAAGTAAACAATAAATGAGCATTTACTCTAAGTTTGATACAGTAGTGTTTTGTGTATATTATTTCCATTCCTGATAACTAACTAATTTTTACTGATGAGGTATCTGAGGCTCAAAAGCCACTTGGTTTTTGGTCATAGCAAACTCTCCACTTAAACCAACATCTATTTGGCTCCAAAGTTAATGGGCTTTTATATGGTAACACAATTTCCCATGACAATTCCATAAAGTCAAATCTAAACAACCAAAAATTTTGTTTTTGCTTTGGGTGGTAGTTGTACAGGCCTGTATATATTTAATCGTAATTTTTATATATATATTTCAAAGACACACAGACACACACAAAACATGAGCCTATGCCAAAGGCTGGAATGTAAAGTAAAAAAAAAAAAAAAAGATAAGGAGATCAAGGGAAGAAGGGAGTCTGCATCCCCCCGCCCCGCCCTGCCACCCTCTCCCTGCCACTCCCCTTGCTTACTCTTTCTCACTTTAAAATAAATAAATGACATCTTTTAAAAAAAATTAAATAAAATACTTTGGAGTTAAAACTTAGGTTCTTCTCCATTAATTCAAATTGATGAGTTTTAAGATACAGCACACTGGGATATCTCTTAAACATTGGCAGAAATGGGGCCACGCCTCAAAAGATACAAAGTAGTGTTTTCCCCTTTCTATTCTGGAAAAGTACAATCTGATTTTTAATTTACCACAAATAAAAAGCATATTATTTAGACAAATAATCATGGTTGGAGTTATATTAAAGATTTTGCAGAAGATCAGTGGATCAGCTGGAATATTCCCAGGGTAAGAGCCACTCAGTTCTGGAAACCATTCATGTTGACTCAGTCATAAGGTTAATCTATATATAGACTCATAAGCAAAGAGTGACTCAAACACTATTTGGGTTGTTTTAAAATATTATTCAAAACAAAAACAAAATAAATAAAGACTATAAATATTTGAAGTAAGTTAGAATAGGCAATAAACATTAAGCTAAAATTTTCCTAGAAAATACACACATACTTCAAAAACTAAAAACAACAACAACAACAACAACAAAACCCCCTTCAGGTCTTTTGAATATGATCATACAATTAAGAAGTTACATAAAAATATATGACAAATGAAGGGATATGGACATTGGGGAGGGTATGTGCTATGATGAGTGCTGTGAAATGTGTAAACCTGGCAATTCACAGACCCGTACCCCTGGGGATAAAAATACATTATATGGTTATTAAAAAAAAAAAAGATAAACATAACTTTTAAGATGATTGTAAAACAATATGACAAATGAAAAACATAATAAATGCAAAACCTAACTGAACCCATTAATTAAATTATAATCCTAAATTTTCAGTTAGCTAAAAATAAGTGAACAGAGACTCAAATCCATACTTACTTATCATCCCTTTCTAGACATTTGACTAGAATTGGTAAAATCCCAGATTTTATTAGGTCATCAATTGGTGGGTTTCTGTCACTGGATAATAGCTTTCTAAAAAAAGAAATATAAGAAATTAACTGCTATAATTTTCAAACTATGAACAGAAGAAACAACGTATTACTTCTAGACTACTAGCTAAGACACCTACAATAACTCCCTGGACAAATTAGTATTTACCTTGCAGCCTGAACAGCACTTAACTGGACCACTGGGTTATCACTTGTGGCATTCTGTAACAGCAAATGTAAATTTAAGAAATTTTAAAAATATCAAATTTAAAATACTTCAAAGTGAGAATTATATTAAATAATAACATACCTGCAATATAGCTTCTAGTGTTACATTTTGCTTAAAAGGAAAAAAAGACAGTTCAGGAAAGAATTTTTTTAATAAAATTGTTTTTATTAAGTCTATTTACTATAGTTATGAATTAATATACATTAATTATCATTGTAAAATTGGGTCTTAGATTACAAATGAGGTTTTCTGCTTATAATAAAAATTATTGTAAAAACACTTTATAACACCAAAGTAACTTACTGCTTTAAAATCAGCATCAACATCTGAATCTTCTAAACTTTCTTCTTGGGGAACATTTCTTTTTTTCAGTAAGTGTTCATCTCTTTTGTTCTGGATAAGGAGAACATGAATTAAATGTGCATACTACAAACCAGTAACAGGCTACCTTCTAGATCTGGTAACAGAATTAACTGGTGACAGTACAGCTTTCACACACACACACACACACACACACACACAATATTAAACACCAGTAGTTCTGACCAACATCATGCTTCCCAGTCTTTTAATAAAGATTCAAATTTGGGGATGCATTATTACTATAAAAGTCTAGCAAACACATTAAATGGTATGATAGCTTTCACCTAATTACTAAAGCAAGAAATCAGCTAGATGGGAAAGAGTTCAAAGCTCAAATGTTAAAGTTTGTATGCTTGTTGGGAATGGGAGGAATGGGAATTCATCAGCATAAATGCCACCTACTTGCCATCACCTCAGATATAAACTCTTGCTATCTGGCTTTTAAAAACAAAAGTTCTCTACTAGCAAATACATTTCTACATTTTATGGGGTTTCAACTGTTTGTAATGGCAGCACCATGTACCATTTCACATATCACTTTGGGTAAATCAATCTTCTTTTAAATTTATTGTTTATCTATGGAATTAAGTAAAAATATATTAGATAAATGACTGAATGATTTCTAGGGTGCCTGGCTGGCTCAGCTGGCTCCTTAAGTGCCTGCTTCAGCTCAGGTCATGATCTCAGGGTCCTGGAATCCAGCGAACCCCACTTAGGGCTCCCTGCTCAGCAGGGAACCTGCTTATCCCTCTCCCTCTGCCCCTCCCCACTGCTCATGCACACACCTGCTTGCTCTCTGTCTCAAATAAATAAAAATCATAAAAAAAAAAAGACTGAATGATTTCTAAAATCCTTTTCAACTCAAAATTTCAGAGCTTATACTATCTAGTCTTCAACACAGTATTTATAGAAGTATTTGATAACAGAAATTATCTGAAGAGGTATTAATATTTATGTTAAAATTCCGATCGAGTAGAAAGTTAACACTGGAAATATATGCGTATCTGCAGTTTACTGGCTTATCTGTATAATATTTTTTGTCCTATGTAGAAGCAAACAAGTTTAAACAAACTGAGGCATATATATATATATATATATGCGCTAATCATTAGATAACCTATCAACTTGCAGTTTTATCACAGCATACTTCTTTAGCAACTACTCAATCAGTTCTACATTATTTTAAATTAATGCATCTTCCAAATATTAAAATCCATGCATTGATATTTTATATTCTCAAGTAGCTCTCCACAAAATACTTATTAATTTATGGTGGAAAAACTTGGCAGACAGCATCTTGAGGAACTGACAAAAGGTTATTATCATGAGTAAAGAACAAATCCACATTATGAGCCTTCTGGTCTCATGTACTGAGAAAACAGTATCATGTCTGTGGTATTCCTACCATAATAACAACAACCACCTGAGGAAAGTGAGACAAACCTAAATCTGCCAATCTACAAGAACTAGTCTGTACTCTTCAAAAATGTAGTCTTGAGAGATAAAGACAGAAGAACTGTCGGACTGAATGAGATTAAGGAAACATGACAAGCACAATGTCTAATCCTAGATTGGATGTTGGATTTATAAAGGACATTAGGAACAACTAGTAAAATATGAGTTAGGTCCATGAATTAGATGGCAGATATTTATCTGCTAATTTGACAAATGGACTGTGGTTACATAGGAAAGTGTATATTTTGATGAAATATGAACTGACAAATTAAGAATAATGGGGCATTATGCCAACAACTTAACGGTTTTAAGTGTGTGTGTGCGCATGCGTGTGTGTGCACGTGTGTGTGTGTTTAAATCAGAGAGAGAGGAGCGAGAATAAGGCAAATACAGAAAAAAGCTAACAAACAAGGAAGCTGGGTACTGGGTAAAGAGTGCACAGTGGTTTTTGTACTAATGTAAATTTGAATTTCAAACTGCAAGTTTGAAATTGTTTTAAAACCTAAAAAAAAATCTATGCATTGTACTTTGTCATTTGTACAAGGGTTAATCTTAAAATTTATTATATCCTAACACTTCTTGGAATTTATTTAAATGTTTCACTAAGCTTTTATCTCATTTTATTCTCTATTTTCCTTTAACCTTTTGAGTCTGAATAATTAAACTTCCAAAGGCCTTTTAGAAATTGTACTCTCTCCATTTCTCCAACTCCACCAGATATTTCAGGCACAATAACAATACATAATAGCATAAATATAACTAAAACCTCCTAAATACACAGATGCCCAATATAGGAATAGCATTTTATCATAATATATGATGCTTGCGGTCTTTCCCACCCCCTACCTCGTAAGGAATCACATTTCTATTCCTAATTTGTTAAGATCTTTTTCTTTTTAGCCACAAACAGGTGCTTAATTTTATTAAACTGTACTTCTTGTGCATCTATTGATATGGACATGTAATTTTCCTCTTTCATTTGTAAATGTGGTAAATTAACTGACTTTTTAATGTTAAACTTAGAACCTTGCAGTGTAAAAGTTAAATGATTATAAGACCTGGGATAAATCTTTCCTGCAAATTTTAAAAAGATATTCACTACTGGACTTAATTTGCTAATATTTGATTTACAATTTTTTTTTTCTTACCTATGTTAATAAGTGAAACTGGCTTGCAAGCACCTTTTCTCATGCTGTCTTGGTCTCATTCTTGAAGTCATGGCTTTGCTAGCCTTCCAAAATGGGTTGGGTATTGTTACCTCCCTACATTCTCTACAATCACTTAATAAGACTGAAATTATCTGTTCTTTGAATGTTTGCTGATAGAACTATCAGCAAGATTACCTTTTCTATCTTAGGTTGGAAGAGGTTAAATGTTTCGCTACTGATATAATTTACTTTAAGATCTCTTCATGTTTTTCATTTCTTCTTGAGTTAAATGGGTAAATCTTTTTTTCCACTAGAAAATTGTTCATTTCAGCTAAGTTTTCAAATCTATTGGCAAAAAAATTGTTTATATTCAAACTGTGGTAGATTGTTTGTAAAAATGGCTATAATTTGCCTTCCCATACCCATGCCTCTGGACAGTTTGGTCCTGTACTAATTCTAGGTGTGGCTGTGTGGCTGGGTTTGGCAATGGGACATTAATCAAATGAACTTGAAAAGTGCTTACACATTTAAGAATGTCCTCTCTTGCTGCTTCTAAAATTCTAAAACCACCACGTGAACAACACTGTGCTAGCCAGCTGGAGGATGAGGCTACATAGAAGACAATCAAGGTCTCATCCAAAAGCCAGAAACTTGTGTGAGACCATCCTTGATCATCTAGTCACCAGCTAACCACCAACTGACCAGAGATGAATGAAGGAGCCCAGCAGAGATCAGCTGAATTGGCCCAGACCAGTAGAACCACTCTGCCAACCCACAGAATTATTAGCTGACTAAAATGTCAACTGTTTTAAGCTACTTGGTTTTGGAGTGGTTTATTATGCAGCAAAAACTAAATGATGTACTAATCTTTTAAAACTTATGCTATAGACACATTAATATGCCTTTTAAATACTATTATTCCTTGTTCTGTATCTCTACTTGCTGTAAATTTCTCTTGTGAAGTACATTTTTAACTGTATTCCACAGGTTCTGACATGTAATATTTTTCCTATTGTTCCTTTCTAGGTAATCCCAATGGCCACTAGAATTTCTGTGATGCTCAACGTATTCAGAAGTACTTTCTTTCTTTCACCATTATGAGATTTTTGTAATTATCTTATTCCTGGACTTCTAATTTAATTGTATGGTGATCAGAAATAGTCTCTACAACACTGTGAAATTAACTGGTATTTGCTTCACACCAGAATTTCCTGAACCTTCTAAGTCCACAGTATAGGCCAAAAGAAATACCTAAGTTTTCTTATTCAAATAGTCAGGTCCAAACAACTTAATAGTCATTGGCAGGGGGTCGTGGGGCTGTGAAGGATGGGGAGCTGTGGGTATATAAATTGAAAGAAAAAATAAATCTCACTTCACTCTTAAAATATGTGATTAAAAGGAATGCAGTGAGATCTAATATTTAAATTGTGAACTACCTCAATACCTAATAGTTCTGTGGTATCTGAAAGATGTCAAATGTTGCTATGAGTCTCTTAAAAATTTAGAATATCCCAAATGTCTCTCTGATTTCATCACGGAGCCCCATGTACCTCAGCACACAGTTTGGAAATTATAGCTTTATACTATCACAAAACTATTTTTCATTGGGTTTTATATATGTTTTTAAACAACACTTGCAAATTAAGTTATTTAACTTTTCTTTCCCCTATTAATTGGTGTGTTTATTAACGACAAGAAATTTCCCACAATGATTATGTCTTTGACAAATTCTGCTTTCTAACTTTGTCAATTTTTGCTTTATATATATTTGGACATATGTTATTAAGCATATACAAGTTTAAAGTTATTGTAGCTTCACAGTAAAATGTTTCTTTTATCAAAAATTAAGTGATAACTCCCAAATTTCAATTGATAGCATCCTAAAATAAGCCAAGAATATCTTAGGGCAGAAAATCATACTTTATCCTTTTTTAAAAAAATTTTTTCAAGGGGCACCTGGGTGGCTCAGTGGGTTAAGCCGCTGCCTTCGGCTCAGGTCATGATCTCAGGGTCCTGGGATTGAGTCCCACATCGGGCTCTCTGCTCAGCGGGGAGCCTGGTTCCCTCTCTCTCTCTCTCTGCCTGCCTCTCTGCCTACTTGTGATCTCTCTCTGTCAAATAAACAACTAAAATCTTGGAAAAATAAAAAATAATGCAAAAATAAAAAATAAATAAATAAAATCTTGGGGGGAAAAAAAAAATTTTTTTCCCCCAAGATTTTATTTATTTGTCAGAGAGAGAGAGCCCATGAGCAAGCACAAGCTGGGGGGGTGGGGTGGGCATAGGAAGAAGCAGTCTCCCCGCTGAGCAAAGAGCCCAATGCAGGACTCAATCCCAGGACCCTGAGATCATGACCTGATCATACCTGACTGAGCCACCCAGACATCCCATTCAAACTTTACTCTTCACAAAACAAAAACTATGTATGAGCTAAGGAAAGATAATCCCTGGGCAGGTTTCTGGTGATCTAATTAATCATAAAAGGAAGTTTCATCAAAACCAGTAACTTAAATAGTCCCTTTACTTAACAACCTAGAGCTTTTTACTCTCCTAGACACTGTACTTCAAAAAATTCAGCATTTATAAAAGGTATCTCTTTCTTTTGTCAAGTGGGAGGAGAGCACAGAAGTTATGGAAACTAACCTAGTTTCAACATCTACTTTATCTACACACACACACACACACAATTAGATCCATTTCTAAAGTTCTTTTAAAAATCTGATATTAATCTATTACCCAACTACGTATTCAATCTCTTTTGACTTTCTGTTTTCTATTAGGGTTGACCCACAGAATTAACACCTTGTAGGTTAAGAAGGCTAACTATGGGTAATTTCTAAGACTCAACCTAATATTTTTTGAGTTAACAAATTCTGTATATTGACCTCTATATAAAGTTCTTTTTCATTTCCAAATTTCTCTTTACCTTGAAAAAGTGGCTGAATATTCTATACCTAAATTTGTGGAATAAGTCAGCAATTACTTCTTAAACATGTTATGGAAAAAAAAGATATTTATTAGCCCCATTTTGAATGTGACATAATTAAATTTGTTTTTATCAAGCAATATACTCATTGTGTTAAGTCTTATCTAGTTTTAGTTCCTGTAAAATTAAAATCTCTTATTTCACAGATGAGTATGGGGACACAGAGAACCAGCCTAAATTAAATTGTATATCTAGAAAATATCAGTTAAGGGGCAGCTGGGTGACTCAGTGGGTTAAGTCTCTGCCTTCGGCTCAGGTCATGATCTCAGGGATTGAGCCCCGCATCGGGTTCTCTGCTCAGCAGGAAGCCTGCTTCCCTGCCTACTTGTGATCTCTCTCTCTCATTCTGTGTCAAATAAATAAAATCTTAAAAAAAAAATATCGGTTAAGATTTAAACCCTTGTTGTGGCTACAGAGCTCTTTCTTAAATATATTCTACAACTTACTATTTCTTTTCTTTTCTTTTTTTTTTTTTTAAAGTAGCCCAACTCTGGTTGCATGTAAATGCTTCTAAATAAGTAGAAAAAGGAGGCACCTGAGTGGCTCAGTTGCTTAAGCGTCTGCCTTCGGCTCAGGTTATGATCTCAGGGTCCTGGGATCAAGCCTGGCTTTAAGTCAAGCTCCCTGTTCAGCAGGGAGTCTTCTTCTCCCTCTCCCTCTCTCTCTGTCCCTTTCCTCTACTCATGCTCTCTCTCTCAAATAAATAAATAAAATAAAATTTAGAAAGTAGAAAAAAATAAAGATATCAAAAAGTTCTTATCAAAAGATAAGACCTTTCCCTCAATATTAACATTTATGAAATGATACTACTGCTGTGTAGATATATGGATATTCAGCCACAAATTTTATATGTTATATTTACATTTTGGCCACTCTCCTCTATATATTATACTTTGATTAAATTTTTTTTTAAAACCTGGGGCGCCTGGGTGGCTCAGTGGGTTAAGCCTCTGCCTTCAGCTCAGGTCATGATCTCAGGGTCCTGGGATCCAGCCCCGCATCAGGCTCTCTGCTCAGCAGGCAGCCTGCTTCCCCATCTCTCTCTGACTGCCTCTCTGCCTACTTGTGATCTCTCTCTCTGTGTCAAATAAATAAATAAAATCTTAAAAAAAAAAACTTTTTTTAAACCAAAACACTACTGATTCACCAATCATGTAAAAATCTGACTACATAACAGAAATTACTTTTCCTGAAGAATCATTTAACTAATCTTATTAAATAGCTGCTTTCTTTTGGATTCTTCTTTACTAATTTAAGGTTTTATACATGATCATTTCAATAGACACAGAAAAAGCATCTGACAAAATATAACATCCATTTGTGATTAAAAACCCTGAACAAAGTAGGTTTAGAGGGAACATACCTCAACATAATAAAGTCCATATATGAAAAACACATAGCTAACATCATCCTTAATAGGAAAAAACTGGGAGGTTTTCCCCCAAGGAAAGGAACAAGACAGGGATGTCCATTCTTACCACTTATATTCAACATAGTACTGCAGTCCCAGCCTCAGCAATCAGACAACAAAAAGAAATAAAAGGTAGTGCACCAGGGTGGCTCAGTACAATTAAGCATCTGACTCTTGATTTTAGCTCAAATCACGATCTCAGAGTTGTGAGATTAAACCCAGCTCCAGGTATGGAGCCTGTTTAATATTCTCTCCCTCTTCCCTTACTCTTCCCCCACTCCCTCTCTTTAAAAAGGACATCCAAATTGGTAAGGAATTAAAACTTTCACTCTTTACAAATGACATAGTACCCTCACAGAAAACCCGACTCTACCAAAAAACTGCTAGAACTAATAAACTCAGTAAAGTTACAGAATACAAAATCAGTATACAGAAATTTGTTACATCTCTACATATCAATAATGAAGCAGCAGAAAGACAAACTAAGAAAACAGTATCATTTACAACTACACCCCAAATAAAAAGATACCCAGGAATAAATCTAATTAAAGAGGTAAAGAACTGTACTCTGAAAACTATAAAACACTGATGAAAGAAACTGAAAATGACACAAAGAAATGGAAACAGATTCCATGCTCAAGGAGTAGAAGAACAAATGCTGTGGAAATGTCTATACTACCCAAAACAATCTATACATTTAATGCAATCCCTTTTAAAATATCAATAGCATTTTTCACACAACTAGAACAAACAATTCTGAAACTTGTATAGAACCACAAAAGGCTCCAAGTAGTCAAAATAATCTTGAAAAAGCAAAGCAAAGCTGGAGGCATCAATATTCTAGACTTCAAGATATATTATAAAACTCTAGTAATTAAAACACTATGGTATGGACACAGAAATAGAATGGAATAGAAGAGAAAATGGAACAGAAGAGAAAACCCAGAAGTAAACTCACAACTAAATGGTCATTAATCTTTGACAAAGCAGAAAAGAATATCCAGTGGGAAAAAGACAGTTTCTTCAACAAATGGCCCTTCGGAAAACTGGAAAGCAACATGCAAAAGAAAGAAAACTGGATAACTTTCTTCACTATCACCATACTGGATAACTTTCTTCACTATCACCATACATAAAAATAAATTCAAAATGGGTTAGAGACTTAAATGTGAGACCTGAAACCACAAACATCCTAGAAGAGAGCACAAGCAGTAAGCTCTGAACATTGGTTATAGCAACCTTTTCCTAGACATGTTTCCTGAGGCAAGGGAAACAAAAGCAAAAATAAATAAACTATTGGTACTACCTCAAAGTAAAAAGCTTTTGCACAGTGAAGAAAATTATCAAGACTAAAAGGCAATCTATGGAATAGGAGAAGATACCTGCTTATGGCATATCTGATATAGGGTATCTAAAGAAAATAATTTAACTAAAAAACGGTAGAAAACATGAACAGACATTCCTCTAAAAGAAGACATACAGATGGCCAACAGACACATGAAAAGATGCCTATCATCACTGATCACCAGGGAAATGCAAATCGAAACTACAATGACACATCGCCTCACACCCATCAGAATGGCTAAAATCAAAAACACAAGAAACAAGTGTTGGTGAGGATGTGAAAGAAAAGGAAAAAAAGGAACCCTCTTACTCTGTTGGTGGGAATTCAAACTAATGCACCCATTCTGGAAAACAGTATGGAGGTTCCTCAAAAAGTTAAAAATGGGCGCCTGGGTGACTCAGTGGGTTAAGTCTCTGCCTTCGGCTCAGGTCATGATCTCGGGGTCCTGGGATAGAGTCCCGCATCGGACTCTCTGCTTGGCAGGGAGCCTGCTTCCTCCTCTCTCTCTCTGCCTACTTGTGATCTCTCTCTCTCTGTCAAATAAATAAATAAATAATCTTAAAAAAAAAAAGTTAAAAATAGAGCTACCCTTATTATATGTTTAAAAAAATAAAAAATTAATTAAAAAAAAAAGAAAAAAATAGAGCTACCCTATGATCTAGCAATCATACTACTGGGTATTTACTCGAAGAATCCAAAAACACTAATTCAAAGGGATTACCTGCACCATTATTTACAATAGCCAAGATATGGAAGCAGTCCAAGTGTCCATGAACTGATACACAGATAAAGAAGATGTGGCTCAGTAGAGTTAAGTGTCTGACCCTTGATTTCAAGTTGGGTCATGATATCAGGGTCGTAAAATCGAGCCCCATGTCTGGCTCCACATACAGTGTGGAGTTTGCTTGGGATTCTTTCTCTTCCTCTGTCCCTTTCCCCACTCATATACTCTCTTGCTTTCTCGCTCTCAAAATAAATAAAGAAAATCTTTTAAAAAGAGAAGCTGGGCTAGGGATTTTTGCATTATTTCTTATAACTGCATTCACATTTATAATTGTCTCAATCAAAATTTCAATTAGTAAAACCTTGATCAATCAAAACTTCAATTAATGAAACCCTGAATTAGTTTTTTCTTAGGTTTTTATTTTAATTTTATTTAATTCTTAATATACAGCATTGTATTACTTTCAGGTGTGCAATAAAGTGATTCAATACTTCCATAAAACACCCACTCATCACAATAGGTGCACTCCTTAATCTCCGTCACCTATTTAATCCAATCCCCCAAATTCTCCCCTCTTGGTAACCATCAGTTTGTTCTCTATAATTAATAAGAGTCTGTTTCTTGATTTATCTCTCTCTCTTTTTTCCCTTTGCACACTTGTTTTATTACTTAAATTGCATATATGAGTGAAATCATATGGTATTTTTCTTTCCCTTATTTTGTTTATTAGCCTAATACTCCTACCTCCATTCATTGCAAATGGGAAGATTTCAATCTTTCCTTTTTTTAAAAAAAGATTTTATTTATGTATTTGACAGAGATCACAGGTAGGCAGAGAGGGGTGGGGGAAGCAGGCTCCCTGTTGAGCAGAGAACCTGATATGGAACTTGATTCCAGGATCCTTGGATCATGACCTGAGCCAAAAGCAGAGGCTTTAACCTACTGAGCCACCCAGATGCCCCAGATCTCAATCTTTTTTTTTTTTTTTAAGATTTTATTTATTTATTTGACAGACAGAGATCATAAGTAGGCAGAGAGGCAGGCAGAGAGAGGAAGGGAAGCAGACTCCCCGCCGAGCAGAGAGCCCTATGCAGGGCCTGATTTCAATCTTCCTTATGGCTGAATAATATTCCACTGTATATATAAATCATATCTCTTAAAAAAAAAGATTTTATTTATTTATTTAAAAGAGAGAGAGAGAGAGCGCATGCAAGTACACGTGAGCTTAATCCGGGAAAGGGGCAGAATCAAGTCCCTGCTGATCAGAGAGCTTGATTCAGGGTTCAATCCCAGGACCCTGGGATCATGACCTGACCTGAAGGCTGATGCTTTGAACTGAGCCACCCTGGTACCCCTAGTCCAGATTCTCTTAATTAACATTTTGCCAAACCGTAGTATAATATCACAATGAAGACACTGACATTGATATAACCCACTGATCTTATTCATATTTCCTGTCTTATTTACATTCACTGTATGAAAATTTATGTCTATTAATTCTATACAATTTTATCACATGCACAAATTCATGTATCCACCATTATACTCAAAATAAAGAATAGTTCCAAAAACTGAAGATGCCCTTCTGTTGCCCCTTTTTAAGCAAACAACCTCCCTGTTGTCTCCTCCCTGTCCCTGAATCTAACCCTTGCAACCACTAATCAGTCCTTCATTTCTTTTTTAATTTTTTAAAAAATATTTTTATTTATTTATTTGACAGACAGAGATCACAAGTAGGCAGAGAGGTAGGCAGAGAAAGAGGGAGAAGCAGGGTCCCTGATGAGCAGAGAGCCCGATGCAGGGCTCGATCCCAGAACCCCAGGATCATGACCCGAGCCGAAGGCAGAGGCTTTAACCCACTGAGCCACCCAGGCGCCCCCAGTCCTTCATTTAAATTTTATCATTTCAAAAATGTTACATAAATGGAATCACACAGTATATAATCTTTTTGTGATGGGCTTTCTTTTGCCCAGCATAATTCCCAAGAAATTCACATTAAGTTGTTGCTTCTATCAATAGTTGGTTCCTTTTTAGGGGCACCTGGATGGCTCAGTGGGTTAAAGCCTCTGCCTTCGGCTCCGGTCATGATCCCAGGGTCCTGGGATTGAGCTCCGCATCGGGCTCTCTGCTCAGCAGGGAGCCTGCTTCCTCCTCTCTCTCTCTCTCTCTCTCTCTGCCTCTCTGCCTACTTGTGATCTCTGTCTGTCAAATAAATAAATAAAATCTTTAAAAATATATATAGTTAGTTCCTTTTAATTGCTGAGTGGTATTTCATGGCAAAAACCTACTAAAGTTTAACCATCTGGATTGTTTCTAGGTTTTAGCTATTCCAAAATAAAGTTGTTATGAACATTCAAGTACAGATTTTGTATGAACACCAGTTCTCGTATCTTTGAGATAAATGAGTAGGAGTTTAACCGGTAGGCTGTTTATTAGCAACATGTTTTCCAGAGTGACTGTACCATTCCACATTCCCATCAGCAACATATGAGTGATCCAATTTCTCTACATCCTCACTAGCATTTCATGTTAACTGTTTTTTATTTCAGCCATTCTAATAGATGCATAGTAGGTTTTAATCCATATTTCTCTGATGGCTAATAATGTATTAATAATCATAATCACAATAAGTGCTATCTCTATACTTCATTCAATGAAACGTCTCTTCTCATCCTTGCCCATTTTTAAAATCAGGTTTTTTTGTTTGTTTGTTTGTTTTTACTGTTAACCTTTAAGAGTTCATTATAGATACTAGCCCTATATTGGATGTGTGGTTTTCTTCTTTATTTCCAGCTTGTATTTTCATCCTTTCATATGAGCTTTCACAGAATAAATTTTTTTTATTTATTAAGTTCTAACTTTCTTTTTATGGATTATGCTTTTGTGGTCAACTGTATGAACCATTTGCCTGGCTCTGGATCCTGAAATTTTTCCTCCACTTTTTTTCCTAAACGTTTTATAGTTTTATCTTTTACATTTAAGTCTAGAATCCATTTTATGTATTTGTACAGGTGTGAGAATGAGGTTGAGGTTATTTATTTTTGCCTATGAATTTCCAATTGCTCTAGTATCATTTGCTAAAGAAGTTATTCTTCTGCCACTGATTTAGTTTTGCCAAAAGAAACTTGGGTGTATCTGTGTGGGTTTATTTCTGGGTTCTATCTTCTGTTACATTGAGAAATGTGTCCATCCTTTAGCCAATATCATGTAGTATTCATTGCTGTAGCTATCCCATAAGCCTTAATATTGGCTGGAGCAATTGCTGCTGTTTTTATTCTCTGTCAGGACTGTTTTAGGTCTTCTAGAGCCTGTGCCTTTCTATAAACATTTAAAAATAAGCTTGTCTGGGGGCACATGGGTACATCAGATAGTTAAGTGTCTGACTCTTGATTTGGGCTCAGATCATGAGGTTGAGCCACGCTAGTATCGTGGTGAGAATTTCTGTATCCATGTTCATCAGGGATATTATATTGGTCTATAATCCTGTTTGGTGGGGTCTTTGTCTGGTTTTGGGATCAAGGTAATGCTGGCCTCATAAAAAGAGTTTAGAAGTTTTCCTTCCCTTCCCATGTTTTAAAAACAGCTTCAGAAGAGTAGGTATTAGTTCTTTTTTAAAGGTTTGGTAGAATTCCCCTGGGAAGCCATTTGGCCCTGTGCTTTTGCTTGCTGGGATATTTTTGATTAGTGCTTCAATTTCCTTGCTTGTTATGGGTCTGTTCAGGTTTTTTTTATTTCCTCCTGTTTCAGTTTTGGTAGTTTATACATCTCCAGGAATGCTTCCATTTCTTCCAGATTGCCTAATTTAGTGGCTTTGCTCATTATAATATTTTCCTGTAACTATTTCTTCAGTGTTGGTTGTGATCTCTCCTCTTTTATCCATCATTTCATTTATTTGGGTCTTTTCTCTTTTCTTTTTGATAAATCTGGCCAGGGGTTTATTGATCTTACTAATTCTTTCAAAGAATCAGCTCCTACACTCGTTGATCTGTTCTACTGTTTTTTTGGTTTCTGTTTAACTGATTTCTGCTCTAATCTTTATGAGTTCTCTTCTGCTGGGTTCAGACTTTATTTGCTTTTCCTTCTCCAGCTCCTTTAGTTGTAAGGTGAGACTGCGTATTTGAGAACTTTCTTGTTTCTTGAGAAAGGCTTATACTGCTATATACTTCCCTCTTAGGACTTCATTTTCCTGCATCCCATAGGTTTTGAACAGTTGTGTTTTCATGAATTTTTTTAATTGTTCTGTAATTTCCTGGTTGACCCATTCATTCCTTAGTAGGATGCTCTTTAGACTCCATGTATCCACGTATTTGAGCTCTTTCTAAATTTCCTCTTGTGACTGAATTAGTTTCAAAGCATCATGGTCCTAAAATACATACAGATTGATCTCAGTCTTCTGATACCAGCTGAGACCTGATTTGTGACCCAGTATGTGATCTGTTCTCAAGAACATTCCATGTGCACTGAAGAAGAATATGTATTCTGTTGCTTTGGGATGGAATACTCTGAATATATCTGTGAAGTCCATCTGGTCCAGTGTGACATTCAAAGCCCTTATTTCCTTGTTGATCTTCTGCTTAGATGATCTGTCCATCACTATGAGTGGGGTGCTAAACTCCCCTACTATTACTGTATTATTGTCAATGTGTTTCTTTGATTTTTATTATTAACTGGCTTACATAATTGTCTGTTCCTATGTTAGAGACATAAATATTTACAATTGTTAGGTCTTGTTGGATAGACCCTTTATGATACAGTATCCTTCTTCATCTCTTATTATAGTCTGGTTCGAAATCTAACCTGTTGGATATAAAGATTGCCACTACCAGTTTTCCTTTGATATCTATTAGCATGATAAATGTTTTTCCATCCCCTCACTTTATATTTGGATTTGGGTCTAAAATGAGTCTCTGGTAGACAGCATATCAATGGGTCTTGCTTATTCATCCAATCTAAATCCCATGTCTTTTGAGTGAGCCATTTAGCCCATTTACAGAGTAACTACTGAAAGATAAGAATTTAGTGCCATTGTATTACCTGCAAAGTGACTGTTTCTGTAGATTGTCTCTGTTCCATTCTGGTCTATGTTACTTTTGGGCTCTTTCTTTGTTTAAAGGATCCCCTTTAATATTTCCTGTATGGCTGGTTTGGTGATCACAAATTCTTTTAGGTTGTTTGTCCTGGAAGATTTTTATCACTCCTTCTATTTTGAAAGACACACTAGCTGGATAATGTATACTTGGCTGCGTATTTTTTTCATTTAGCACCCTGAATATATAATGCCAGTTCTTTCTGCCTGCCATGTCTCTGCTGCCAACCTAATGTTTCTATCTTTGTAGGTTATAGACCTCTTCTCTGAGCTACTTACAGGATTTTCTCCTTGTTTCTGAAATTTGCAAGTTTCACTATTTTATGTCAGGGTGTTGACCTATTTTTATTGATTTTGAGGGGGGTTCTCTGTGGCTTCTGGACTTGGAAACTTGTTTCCTTCCCCAGATAAGGGAAGTTCTTCACTATAATTTGCTCCAATATACCTCCTGCCCCCCCTCTCTCTTTCCTCTTCTTCTGGGATCTGAATTATTCTAATACTGTTCCCCTTGATGGTATCACTTATCTCTCAAATTCCCACCCCCACCCTGTGATTCAGTAATTGTTTATCTTTTTCTCAGCTTCTTTATTCTCCATCATTTTGTCTTCTATATCAATAATTCTCTCTTTTGCTTCATTTATCTTAGCAGTTAGGCTTCCATTTTGGTTGCATTTCATTAACAGCCTTTCTGATTTCAACTTGGTTAGATTTTAGTTTTTATTTCTCCAAAAAGGGATTCTCTAGTGTTTTCCATGTTTTTTCAAGCCCAGCTAGTATCTTTGTAATTGTTATTCTGAACTCTAATTCTGACATCTTACTTATGTCCGTACTGATTAGGTCTCTGGCAGTCAATACTGCCTCTTCTTCTCTTTTTTGATGTGAATTTTTCCATCTTGTCATTCTGTCCCTCAGAGAAGAATAAATGATGAGAGGAAAAAAAATACTAAAATGGCAAAAATGACCCCAGAAAAAAGGATCTGTACTTAGAAAACTATAGAACACTCATGAAAGAAATTGAGAAATACAATAAAAACACTCTATGCCTGCGGATTGGAAGAATAAATATTGTTAAAATGTCTATGCTAGAGCAATCTACACATTCAAGCAATCCCTATCAAAATACCATCAACTTTTTTCTCAGAGCTGGAACAAATAATCGTAAAATTTGTATGGAACCAGAAAAGACCCCAAAGGAATGTTGAAAAAGAAAACCAAAACTGTGGTGTCATAATTCTGAACTTCAACCTCCATTATAAAGCTGTATTCACCAAAACAGTATGGTACTGGCACAAAACAGACATATAGATCAATGGAACAGAATAGAGAACCCCAAAATGGACCTTCATCCCTATGGTCAACTAAACTTCGACAAAGCAGTAAAGAATATCCAATGGAAAAAGGACAGTCACTTCAATAAATAGTGCTGGGAAAAATTGGACAGCCACATGCAGAAGAATGAAACTGAACCATTTCCTCACACCATACACAAAGATAATCTCAAAATGGATGAAAGACCTAAATGTGAGATAGGAATCCATCAAAATCCTAGAGGACAACACAGGCAGCAACCTCTATGACCTTGGTCATAGCAACTTCTTGCTAGACAGGTCTCCAAAGGCAAGGGAAAAAAGGCAAAAATTAACTACTGGGACTTTTCAAGATAAAATGCCTTTTTTTTTTTTTTTTTTAAATTTATCTATTTGACAGACAGAGATCACAAGTAGGCAGAGAGGTAGACAGAGAGAGAGAGGAGGAAGCAGGCTCCCCACCGAGCAGAGAGCCTTTTGCACAGCAAAGGAAACAGCCAACAAAACCAAAACACAACTGACAGAATGGGAGAAGATATTTGCAAATGACATATCGATAAAGGGCTAGTATCCAAAATCGATAAAGAATTTATCAAACTCAACACTCAAAGAACAAGTAATCCAATCAAGAAATGGGCTGAAGACACGAGCAAACATTTCTCCAAAGAAGACATACAAATGACCAACAGACATGTGAAAAAACGTTCCACACCACTTGGCATCAGGGAAATGCAAATCAAAACCACAGTGAGATACCACCTCACACCAGTCAGAATGGCTAAAATTAACAAGTCAGGAAACGAAAGATGTTGGCAAGGATGTGGATAAAGGGGAACCCTCTTACACTGTTGGTGGGAATGCAAGCTGTTACAGCCATTCTGGAAAACAGTGTGGAGGTTCCTCAAAAAGTTGAAAATAGAGCTACCCTACAACCCAGGAACTGCACTCCTGGGTATTTACCCCAAAGATACAAATGTAGTGATCTGAAGTGGCACATGCACCTGAATGTTTACAGCAGCAATGTCCACAATAGTGAAACTATGGAAAAGGCCCAGATATTACTCAGCCATCAAAAAGAAAAAAGAAATCTTGCCATTTGAAACATGGATGGAATTACAGGGTATTATGCTAAGTGAATTAAGTCAATCAGAGAAAGACAATCATCATATGATCTCACTCATATGTGGAATTTAAAAAACAAAACAGAGAGGCTCAGTTGGTTAAGCCACTACCTTCAGCTCAGGTCATAATCCCAGGGTCCTGGGAGCGAGTTCCGCATCAGGCTCCTTGCTCGGCAGGGAGCCTGCTTTTCTCTCTGCCTCTGCCTGCCACTCTGCCTGCTTATGTGCTCTTTATCTTTCTCTCTCTGACAAATAAATAAATAAATAAATAAAATCTTTAAAAAAAAAAAAACCGAGGATATATGATATCCTTGTCTTTTTTAAAAAAAGAAACAAACAAACAAACAAACAAAACAGAGGATCATAGGGGAGGAGGGGGAAAAAATAAAACAAGATGAAACCAGAGAAGGAGACAAACCATAAGAGACTCTTAATCATAAGAAAGAAACTGGGAGTTGCTGGAGGGTAAAGAGGTGGGGAGATGGGGTAACTGGATGATAGACATTAAGGAGGGCATGTGATGTAATGAGCACTGGGTATTATATAAGACTGATAAATCACAGACCTGTACCTCTAAAACCAATAATACATTATATGTTAATTAACTGAATTTAAAGAAATTAAAATCAATAAATAAAATCTTAAAAAATAGTATTATATTCATAATTTTGATTTCTGCATGTTCACTGTTAACATATATAAGCCACTGACTTTTATATGTTACTCCTGTAATCTATGACCTTGCTGAACTCATTTATTAATTCAAGGAAATTTTCTGTAGTAGATTCCTCAGATTTTTCTATATAGACTATCATGTCATCTAGAAACAGGGGCAGTTTTATTTTTTCCTTTTTAAACTAATGTCTTTTATTTACTTTTCTTGACTTATGGCACTGGCTAGAATTGCCAGAACTCTACTAAGTAAGAGCAATAAGGGTAGACATCCTTGCCTTGTTCTTAGATCTTAGGGGGAAAGCATTCAGTTTTCACCATTAAGTATGATGTTAGCTGTAGGTTTTTTTGCAGATGTTCTTTATCAAGTTGAGCAAGTTCTATCTGTAATTGATTGAGAGTTTTATCAGGAATGAGTGCTGGAATTTGTTTCTGTATTAATCAATATGATCATATGAACTTTATTATCTTGTTAACATGAGACAATTCAAGCTATTTTTAAAAAGATATTTTACTAGGGGTGCCTGGGCAGCTCAGTTGTTAAGCGTCTGCCTTCAGCTTAGGTCATGGTCCGGGGTCCTGGGATTGAACCCCGCATCAGGCAGGCTCCTTGCTCAGCGGAAAGCCTGCTTCTCCCTTTCCCACTCCCCCTGCTCTCACAGTGTCTCTGTCAAACAAATAAATAAAATAAATAAAATCTTCAAAAAAAAATATAAATAAAATCTTCAAAAAAAATATTTTACTAAAAGTACAAACAATTAAAACAATTATACTGTATCTGATTAGTCAAGTAGGGCATTTTTGTGGTGTTTTTCATTATGTAAAAACTTAAGCAGTCCTACCCCCAGATCTAATGACAATAAAATCCTAATGGAATATCTAACTGATCAATCACCGAGAAGATTATATAAAGTTTAATATAACGTGCTAAAGTTAAAAATGCCAGTGATAAAGTTTTGGACTGATTTTCAACTCATGAGGTATTATTCACTCAACAAACATTTACTTTGAGAGGCATTATAGGATAATGATTAAGAGCTCAGCTATCATTTATCAGCTATGTGATTTTAGAAAAGCTATTTAACTCTTATGTAACTCTGTTTACAATATGATATAAAACAGAAGTACAGACTTCTGTGTAAATGCCAATGTATTAGTACCCACTTAAATAGGAAAGTAAGATATCAAAGAGGTAAAAGAAGGCAAAAAAGTTAAAAAAAAAAAAGAATGTGAGGCTAATAAAAACAGTATATATTAATAATTAGATCTCACTCTCAATTAGACAGAGCACTATCAGTGTTATTCAAAGTATGATCCATGGACTGGCTAAAATTTCTCAATTTTTTACAGGTCTGCTACAAGATATGGAGCCTGTGCCAGAAATAACTACAAACTAAACACACTTAGTTCCATTATTTATGTATTTAGGCAGAAGGATTTTTTGGTAAAGGAAGAAGCTCCTTGTTTAATATTTTAACACAAGCTCCCTAATTTGTCACAGATTAAGACTTTCAGATAGTACTGCTTTGTATCTATAGTATTTGTATTAAAAATTCAATAAATGATTTTTTAGAAGTTCAATAAATGATTTAAATATATAGAAAATTTTAAGATATCATAATCAATTTCATTCTTGAATACTGGCATTTAGCAAGTACCAACTATTGGTCCAGAATTTGACTAGGCATTTAGGGATAGTCTGGGAGAAAGACTGGAGAGTACCTGGGGTAGGGGAGTGTGATGATCAACCTCACTTTAAAATATTACAATCTAATGCAAATGGTAGAGCTCATCTGTGAATCACAGGAAACTAGCTTTCTTGTATTTTTCAAGAATCTCAATATCAGAAACAACAACACTGTGATTTTCTCCTGAATGGAGCTATAGAAAAAGAAAGACTAGAAGTAGAGACAGACACTGGCTATAAAAAGGAATCTTTTCCTGGAGGGCTCTCCACACCTCTGTAGAATCACCAAAATCAATTAAGCTTTGTCTGAAGTTTAGGATTTGTTTCAGGAACGGTTCACATTCTGCTGCTTAGCCAGGGAATTCTGAAATGTGAAGTAAGGAATTTCTTGAGATTTCTTTAGTTAATTTCATTTTTGGTCCTTTTGTAAAGATTTCTAGGAGTTACTTCTGGTGACTGAAAAGAAAATAATGTTATCTACAGAGAAAAAGAAGAGATAAGAGGAGTCTAAGGTAACCAAAATGGATATTTAAAAAGATGAATTCTGACAAGCAAGAAATTTAATTATATAAATTAAGTCCAGAAGACAGCACAACTACAGAAGGAGGAACAAACAGCCAAATATAAATACAAATAAATAGCTTGTATTTATAAGCATATTAGAAGAGCTAAAAAGCTTAACATAAGAGGAGGATTCTGAATGATACCAGGACCAATACAAAGTTTTAGAGTTGTTTTCCAAGCATGACAATTTAAGGGAAAATAAAGGCTCACATCTGGGGATAGTTGGTATAGTGTTAACAGATGTTTTACTCCTACTGCCTCTATTGAGGAGAATGATCTTTACATGACAAATGAAAAACTAGTCATAAAAGAACACTTAACTGTTCTATTTATATAAGGTTCAAACTATGCAAAATAATCTATAATATTAAAAAATCAAGATAATGCTTACCCTTGGGGGAAAGGATAACTAGGAAAGAGCCTTGGAATACAGGTAATGTTCTCTTTCTTGACCTAGGAGCTTATTACACAGATGTGCTCACTTTGTGAAAATTCATCAAGCTGTACACTTAGATGTGTCGACCTTTTTCTATGCATGTTATAAGTAAATACCATTTTAACTATTTAATGATACATTTTCATGCTGTGTGGTTTAGGGATAAATAATAAAAAGTTTATAAAAAGCTAATAAAAAGTTAATAAAGCTAATAAAAAGTTAAAAAGCAAAAAAAAAGAAAAAAAAGCTAGGTCTGAAGTATCAAGATTGGCAAGGAGCTCTCCTCACTCTCTTTATTAAACTAAGGCTTAGTTTACTTCTCTGGTCCAAATGAAACAAGGATCTGAAAAAAACTTGAAAATATGATGGCCAAATCACCGTTGTTAATCTGTTAAGTATCTCTGAAGAATTTAAGTTGCAAGAACACTGGAATTAGCAAGCAGTTTTCAATTCTACTAAAGACTGGGGGGTAGGCCGCATAGGGAGTTAGGAAAATGGATTTCAGGAACTATATACAATACCAATGAGCTTAATATTGATACTGAGTAAAAATTCATGACCCAAAGTGGGTATTTAATAAACACTTATTAAATAAATAAATGCACAGGTCTATTTATAGTTTTAGTAACTGGGAGTGTGTTACTCTCAGAATCGAGACCTTTCTTTTCTCCAAAATTGAAAAGTTTCAAGATGGTAATTTAATATAGAAATTTCAGGAGTGAATTAAGATCAAGAAAAGAAGCTAATCTAAGATGAACACAAAGATTTAGAAATAAATTTTAAAGTCTATTTTTTTTAATGTACATGTAATATAGAGAGTTAGTTATGTATACTTTCTTGATTGGGAATTAAAATACTAGCTTCAAATAAAATGAGCTTGCATGAATACACAATCTCATGAAGGTTCATTCTAAAGTCCTCAAAAAAAAGAAAAAGAAGAAAATGCAATTTTTTTTAAAATATTTTATTTATTTATTTGACAGACAGAGATCACAAGTAGGCAGAGAGACAGACAGAGAGAGAGAGGAGGAAGCAGGCTCCCCGCTGAGCAGAGAGCCTGATGTGGGGCTCGATCCCAGGACCCTGGGATCATGACCTGAGCCGAAGGCAGAGGCTTTAACCCACTGAGCCACCCAGGTGCCCCAGAAAATGCAATTTTTAACAGCAGTTTCATTTAACTGGTAAGATAAAAGGTTATTTTACTTCTATTTTTCTAAAGTATCTTTAACAAGTATGTGTAACTTTTACATGAAAAAGGTAGAGGAATCCTATCTAGCACACGGCCCAAAGAAAGAGAGGATCTTGAGAAAAAAAGTAAAAACGAAACAGAAGACTATCTAATTTCACCAGATGTGAGAATTTCAATGCAGGCACTAAAATACTTCGCACAGTACCTTAATAAATGAAAGCTGTTATAAGTAAATACCATTTTAACTATTTAATGATACATTTTCATGCTGTGTGGTTTAGGGATGACCACTAATTTGCTATAATATTTTCATTATTCAAGTTATACAGAATTTTAAAATCAGAAAAACCTCCTAATTACTTTCTGTTAAATGCAATCACCCTTACCTTTCGCAGTTCAACTGTCACTTCATTCCGGTGTCTTCTCATTGTCTAAAAGGAAAAATAAAGAACACATAAGTACTGAATATTGATACTGCTAGTAGATAAATTAAGGTCTAAGGCTTGACTTATTTCACTTAGCATAATCCCCCCCAGTTCTATCCATGTTGATGCAAATCGTAGAGCACTGGGTGTTATATGCAAACAATGAATCATGGAACACAACATCAAAAACTAATGATGTACTGTATGATCACTAACATAACACAATAAAAATTTAAGGTCTAAGGCATTTAATATATAGAATTTTCTGGAAGTAATTCATTTTTAAGGATTGAGGACTGGTCAGTTTTAGACTTTAAATGAACCATGGGAATTTAAAAAGCCAAAACTCCTGTCTATTTTACTGGATATCTGTTGGTTAATCTTGTGGGGAGTTTTTTAATTTGGGGGGAGTTGAAGGTGGGGCTTGGCTGCTTAGAATCCATTCCCCTTGTCTAACTGCACCCAGGTATCTCTGGGGAATTATATACCTTCTGCTGTGGACTGCCTTGATCGAACTCCTATTAAAGTATCTCATTCTCTCCTAGTTTTGAATAGGGCACGAGACTGAAATCATGCTAGCAGAGCTTTTGCCCCCATGACTCTGAACCTTGAGCCAAGTGGAAAGGAAAAAAAAAAGGAGGAAAAAGAGAGGCAGCACATTAATTTCCAAAGGAAATATCTGGACAAGATAGTGAATAATACTTATATCCTGGAGTTGCTCTAGTCCCAGTTCTCAGGTGTCCCCACTCATTTTATGAACTACCTATATTCTTCCAATAAATTATGGTTTTGCTTAAGTTGGCCAGAGTTGGTTTTTGACTTCTGCAACTGATGAAATCTATCTCAAATGATTCATGTTTTTAAAAAGTAAAAGACTTGGGGCACCTGGGTGGCTCAGTGGGTTAAGCTTCTACTTTTGGCTTAGGTCCTGATCTCAGGGTCCTGTGATCGAGCCCTGCATTGGGCTCTTTGCTCAGCAGTAAGCCTGCTCCCCCCTCCCACCTCTCTGCCTTCCTCTCTGCCTACTTGTCATCTCTGTCAAATAAATAAATAAAATCTTTCAAAAAAAAAAAAAAGTAAAAGACTTAATTGTAATGGCCTTAAAACCACATGAAAAGGGATATAAATTTGGGATAGATATTTTGCATCAAAAGGCAAAGAGTCCTTCTAAGTTTACAGCGAGGCTCTATCAGGCCCGGTCTTACCAGGAATGACTGAAATGATCAAATAGCCTCTCTCCCCTTGATGTACTGACAGGATGGATTATCTTATTACACATATAAGTATGGTAAAATCCTTAAATTTTTGGATTAAAGGCTACATAAAGATTACATGGTTGTGGTATATTATTATTTTAATATATTGCCAGATTCAGTATGGTACTATTTTATTTAATAATTCTTTTGTTATGGTATCTCTATCAAGTTTTTGTAAATGGCAATGATAAATTAATTCTCTTTTTAGGAAAAAAAATCCCATGAAAATCAAATTACAAAGTTTGTTAAATATCCTGAAATATTAACCTAGATTTAGCTTATGCTTAAATATATATATTAAATGTAAACAAAACTGCCAAACAAAATTCAAATTAGTAGCATTCATTTAATGTGAAGAAATGATGCACTGATAAAACTATTATCACTAGTAGGGTTCAACCCTGAATCTAATTCTATGTTTCTGTGTTTTGACTTTAATATGATGAATATACAGACTGCTTCGTGTATAAATTCATCATGTAGAATGGTAATAAGTGTTGAGCAATTTTCAAATACCAATGTTATTTTGATAACTCTAAACTGTCTTGATTTACTTGAAGATTAGAACTGCACTACAAATAACATTTGCCTATATGAATATCTAATCAAACTGTTACTAGAACTGAGAAGGAAAAATATTTTCATTGCAATAACTACTACACTTAATTATTTATGAACTGTTAATAAGATGATAGGCACACAACAAAAAAAGATCTAGGCAACATATCCCTTACAAAATATGATCAAGTTAAGGCTATACTGTAATTCACATTAAAATACTTCAGCATCAGGGTGCCTGGGTGGCTCAGAGGGTTAAAACCTCTGCCTTCAGCTCAGGTCATGATCCCAGGGTCCTGGGATCAAGCCCCGCATCGGGCTCTCTCCTTGGTGGGGAGCCTGCTTCCTCCTCTCTCTCTCTCTCTCTCTCTGCCTGCCTCTCTGCCTACTTGTGATCTCTCTCTGTCAAATAAATAAATCTTAAAAAAAAAAAATACTTCAGCAGTGGTGTGCCAACTTTGAAAGTTCCCTAAATTAGGACTCCACACTTCAAAGTAAGTTAGTAGCATGTGAAGCATTCATATCAGAAGTTAGCTCCCTGTTAAGTAAGTGCTTCGAATATCAACATCTGAATTTAGACAACGGTTTGTTAATTAGTGTAAGAGATGTTGGAAATAACTTTTTTATTGCTGAAATGAAACTGTGCAAGATATATAGATTGACTAGGAATACTGTACATGTGCCTGATTTTTGTCTATTTGCAGTTTAAGAATCTGGCAAGTCCAGCAGTCTGTCTTCAGGGAAGTTTTTGAATCTATGCCTCCCTTTGATCCTATATATCACCCTTTCTTAGAAGATTTTGTCACCTAGTCCTAATCAGTTCTTTGTGGTATATGCTTATAGTTCAAGTTCTATTGCAAGGTGGCAGAATTCTAAAGCTTCTTTTATTATAACATAACTCACTGGTAGTAAAATTTCTAAGGAAAAAATACCTGTTACTTCACCTACCTCTAATAGTTAAAAGGCTTCCTACTCACCCAAAAGAACCATATGCATGTAAAATAGCCAGATGGCTTAGGTCAATCAGCAACAGGTACTGACCACTATGTATATGATAAAAGTACCACTGAATTAGTCATGATGCATTCTGTTCTCTGAATTACAGAAAAAGGCTCCATCTTGGGCCCTCTCCTCCCTAACATTCTTCCCAAGTGATCTCATTTACTCTCATGTCTTCAATTACTTTTTGATGACCACTCTCAAATATCTATCTTTAGTTCAGGCCTCCTGGCTGATCTCAAATATGTAAGTACTATATTCACTCACTCAACAAAAATTCACTGAATTCATCTAAAATGGACCAGACAATATGCCTGCAACTAGGAGACAAATATAGAATTTATAGTCTAGTACAGTTGTCAGTAAACCACAGCCTGTGCCCCAAACCTTCGGCTGTTTTCTGTAGGAATGAACAGGAATGGTTTTGACACTTTCAGGTGGTTGTATTATATCATTTATTTATTATTTATAAATGATATTAAGTATCCATGTAATATACCTATTTTTGTCTCTTGGCTTCCAAAACCTAAAATATTTACCTTTTCTCCTTTTAAGAGAATGTTTGCCAAAGTCGGTCTAGTGAAAAACACATTAGTGATAAGCAGTAATATAAACATGTTAAATGAAAAAAAAAAATAAACGTGTTAAATGTTAAGATAGGAAAATAAAGTTTAATGTTGGAAGGGGACATGATTAGGGAATCAGGAAAAAGCTTCCTAAAGAAATGAAATATATCTATACGTGGTTTGGGGCTAGACTGTTGCAAGACTTCACATTTAGAATGCTTACAAATACCCTTAATAGCTGATTCCTTTCCTCCTCCCCTCCCAAAAAAACCCTTCCCCCCAAAAAACTACTCTTCCATGAATATTCCCAGTATTAGGAAAAATCACCAGCATCCAAACAGTTTTAAGAACCCCAATCTTAGGAGATCATCCATGTCTGCACAGTCTCTCACACGTTGACACCCAACAAGGCACCAAAACTAGGATTCAACCCTTCTAGCTCAACTGCCATTAACCTAGACTAAGCCACCCTTATCTCCCCTGGACTGCCACAATAGCCTCCTAACTAGTCTACTTGTGTGGTCTTTCTCTTGAATAAAAGTTCTCAATGAAGTTTTTTATCTTCTATAAACTCCCCTAAAAGAGAAACACACACACACACACACACACACAGTCACCAGGACAGTCAAACCCAAACCCCACGGACAAAATCTACAAGGCTAAGTGACAGGGTATCCCCACGAATTCTCAAATACAAGCAGGATCTGGGTTAAACTGTCAACTATAGGAGTCACATGGTATAGCATGTATACACAGAAGGAAACAGAAGAGCTCAAGTAATAGGGTAGGTAACTGAAGGACTTGAGGTCAGAAAAACCCCAAATCATAAATCATTAGAGTTTAGAAAGGCAATATGCAAATAGCTACAAATGGAAAAGCTCTTTTGTATATACCAACACTGTAAGCTATAAGGCTCTACACTCAAAAACTAAGGAGAGAAGACTGCCTTCCTGGACAAAGTCCTACACTGAAAAGAACTTCTGGGAGAAGAATCTCAGTTGAGCAAGACAGGCACAATGAAGCAAAGAAAAGGAGGTATCAGACAAAAGTGGGTTAATTAAAGAGACAATCTCAGAACATAGAAAGCTAAATATTTCTTATCACTTTGTAAAAGTCAACAGAAGAAGGGGGTACAGAGTGGTAAAGCTAGAAAAATTATCCTGACCATCCCTTGTTCCAAAAGGTTCAGGAAAACCTATTACAAATAAGCAACAGAAGAGTGCTGTGAAGTGTGTAAACCTGGCGATTCACAGACCTGTACCCCTGGGGATAAAAATAAATGTTTATAAAAAATAAAAAATTAAAAAAAAAAAAAAAAAAAGAAAAGGGTTGAGATCAAATTCCATGCCATAAAAAAATGGGAAAATAGGGGCGCCTGGGTGGCTCAGTGGGTTAAGCCTCTGCCTTCAGCTCAGGTCATGATATCAGGGTACCAGGATTGAGCCCCACATCAGGCTCTCTGCTCTGCAGGGAGCCTGCCTCTCCTTCTCCCTCTGTCTGCTTCTCTGCCTACTGGTGATCCCTCTCTCTCTCTCTGTCAAATAAATAAAATCTTTAAAAGAAAAAATGAAAATAAGGCACAGAACGTTGACTCCAAAAGCTTGCCACCAAAAAGCCATACCTACAAAACAGATAAAAATTTAATCCAAGAAAATGTGAAATAACATTCCAAATCAGAATGCAAAAAACTCAGAAATCAGGTGCTAGAAATCAGAAAAGAATTTGAAGTAAAAGAAAAAAAATTATTTCAGAAAGGAAACCTAATCAAGAACAGTTATAAGATTCAATACACAACAGATAATGTTTAAGAGATAAAGAATGTGCAAATAAATTTTTAATCAAAAGAAATAAAGGTGAGAAACACCTGGCTGGCTTAGTCAGCAGGGCATGTGACTCTTGATTTCAGGGTTGTAAGTTCGACCCCCACACCAGGTGTAGAGATTACTTAAAATCAAGTAAATAAATAAATAAATAAATAAAGGAAGGTGAAAATATTAGAATGAAAGTGACAATAAAGCTAAGCAAAGATGTTATATCCATACAATAAGAACACGTCAAAGAATAAAACCAAAGCAATGAAATAAAGCAAATACCAAAAACTATAATTAGAGAGAAAAAAGTCCTACAACTAGAAGTCTTTAAATGAAATATTGAAAGAGTGCACTGATTCCTGGGACATTAACTGAGAGAAACCAATACCAAAATATATCAGAAAAAATGAATGAATTTCCAAAAAGAAAAAAAGAAAAATGCCTCTGGGCATTAGTCAAAAACAAACAAACAAACAAACAAAAAACCTCTCCAGTGATTTATTAGGTAGATATAAGAAGTCAGTTCAACAAGGTCATGGGACACAACATAAAAATACAAGTATCAATTGTATGTCTATATACTAGCAATGAATACATGGGTACCAAAATTAAAAATATACCCTGTAGCATTTATAATCTCTCAAAAAATACTTACATATGAACCTAACAATACATGCACAGGACATACATGTTGAAAACTACACAACACTGATGAAAGAATCCAAAATGATGAAAGATAAGAAAAAAATTGAGAGATACACTGTGTTCATGGATTGGTACACTCAACATGGTATAAATATGTCAACTCTCCCCACAATAATACACAGGTTTAACACAATTCCTCTCAAAATCCCAGCAGCATTCTTTGTAGATACAGAAAATAATATTCTAAAATTTATATAGAAAGGCAAAGTAATTAGAAGAGCTAAAACAATTTTTGAAAAAGAAGAATAAAGTGGGAGGGACCAGTCTATCCAATTTCCAGATTACAGAGCTATAATAATAAACACTGTGTGATACTGGTGGATTAACAGAACAGAATGAAAAAAAAAAAAGAGACCTATACAAATATGCTCAAACTGATTTCTGACAAAGGGTAAAAGCAATTCAATAAAGGAAAGAGGCTTTTCAACAAATGTTGCTAGAACAGGTAGACACTGCTAGACAAAATGTATGAAATCTCAATTTAAGTCTCATATTTTACACAAAAATTAATATAAAATGTATTGCATTTAAGTGTAAAACTATAAAGCATTCAGAAAAAAAATCTCTGGGTTCTGGAGCTAGGCAAAGAGTTCTTAAATTTGACCTTAAAAGCATAACGCATAAAAGAAATGGGGGAGTCTGGATGGCTCAGTCGGTTGAGCCACTGCCTTCGAATCAGGTCGGGGTCCTGGGATCGATTCCCGCATTGGGCTCCTTGCTCAGTGAGGAGCCTGCTTCTCTCTCTGCCTCTGCCTGCCACTCTGCGTGTCTGTGCTCTCTCTGATAAATAAATAAATAAAACCTTAATAAAGAAAGAAAAAGAAAAAGAAATAACTGGTAAGTTGGACCTCATCAAAATTAAAAAAACATTGCTCTGAGAAAGTCCCCATGGGAAGGGGATGAAAAGACAAGCTAGAGACAGAAAAAAATATTTGCAAACTACATATGCAATAAAGGACTAGTATCTGGAATATATAGAGAACTCTCAAAGCCCAACAGAAAGTTAATTAAATTAGAAAATGAGCAAAAGAAATGAAGTGTATATCTTAAAGAGGATATACAGATGGCAAATAAGCACAAGAAAAAAGATGTTCAATATTATTAGCCATTAGGGAAACACAAATTAAAACCACAATGAGATATTACTACACATCTATCAGAACAGCTAAAATAAATAATTGTGACAACACCAAATGTTTATGAGGATATGTAGAAGCTCGTGCATTGTTAGTGGGATTGTAAAATGGTACAGCCATCAGGAAAACAGTTTCTTAAAAAAGAAACATGCAGGGGCGGCTGGGTGGCTCAGTGGGTTAAAGCCTCTGCCCTGGGCTCAGGTCATGATCCCGGGGTCCTGGGATCAAGCCCCACATCAGGCTCTCTGTTCAGCGGTGAGCCTGCTTCCCTTCCTCTCTCTCTGCCTGCCTCTCTGCCTTCGTGTGATCTCTGTCAAATAAATAAATAAAATCTTTAAAAAAAAAAAATGAAACATGCAAACACCACAGTATTCAGCAACCACACATCTAGAACTTTGTATCAGAGAATGAAAACTTAAGTTTACAGAAAATCTGTAAACAAACGTTTATACCTGTCTTATTCATAAAAACCTAAGCCTGGAAAAACCCCAGATATCCTTCACAGTTTAAACAAACTATATATACACCACAGAATATTATCCAACAGCAAAAAGGAAGAAACTATTCAGACAAGGAACAATTTGGATGAATCTCCAGAGAATTATGCTAACAGAAAAAAAACAAACTAATCCCGAAAGGTTACATACCATACAATTCCATTTAAATAACACCCCTAAAGCAACAAAATTACAGAAATGGAGAAGAGATTAGTAGTTGTCAGGGGTTGAAGAAAGGTAGGGTGGAAAGGAGGGAGCACGGCTATAAACTGGCAATAAAAGAGATCTTTGTGGTGATAGAAATGCTTTGTATTTTGACTGTATAAATATCAATATTTTACTAGAGTGTTGCAAGAAGTTCCCATTGGGGAAACTAAGTACAGAGTACAATGGATATTTCTATGTTACGTTTCACAACTGCATGTCAATATATATCTCAAAATAATGGTCAATTAAAAAAAAACTTTTTAAAGAAGGATATACCTCCTATCAGATGCTGAGGAAAAGGGAAAAAAGAGGTCACAATCAAATTCAGTAATGCATATAACAGGGAATCAACAGACAATAAAGACTAAAAAACAGGGGGACTAAATAAAGTTAACCACTGTAACAAATATACGAACCTTCCAAAATACCAAAAATAAACTAAAAAAGAGTAAATGAAACAGATCACATAGAAAAATATACAAGAATAGGGAGGAAACATTGTAAAGAGCTAAAGGAAACCAGGCAGCCTTTGATTTCAGACCTATATGAAAATGAACTACATATAAGTAAGAGAAAGCAATTTCTAAAAGAATTTTAAAAATTAATTAATCTAAATGTATATTCACTTGGTGACACAGTTACACTATCCTATATAACTTTCAACATAGTAATTTGTATGTTCCCAGTCAACCATAAAGACAAGGTAAATACAAAGGAAACTATACCATTTTCAGTAATCCTACTACTGGTTACAGTACTGAGATAGATTATTATTCTGACACTGTTGTGTATGTATTTGGAATAGATGAAATTAGTAGTAATATGATATTCTAATTCTACCAACCCTGATCAAAGAAAACAAGGAATTTCAACCTGGGACAAAGGAGATAGAGATATATGGTCGAAGCTCTTTAGTAAAACCCTTCTTTTTGTCTTGAACTTGAATCGGAAATACCAATACATGCAGAATATATCATTTTAAAAACATTCCTCTATCAGTCTACTTAAAATTCCTAGATCTGTCAAAAACACTCAAAATCTACCTTGAAGGGGCTCCAATTGGTTAAGGATGGTCAATCAGAGTATCAGTAAAAATAATGACTACTATGGGGGCACCGGGATGGCTGAGTCAGTTGAACATCTAACTCTTGATTTTGGCTCATGTCATGATCTCAGCGTGATGAGATCAAGCCCCACATCAGGCTCTGAGCTCTGCACGGAGTGGGCTTGTCCCTATTCCTCTGCTCCTCCCATCCTACCCCTCTTGAATAAATAAATAAAACCGTAAAAATATAACAACACAATGAGCTGAATCATACATATGATTCAATTCATGAATTCAGAATATGAAAAAAAAAACAAAACAAAACCCCAATTGGTCATCACTGGAAGGTGCTAATGAACCACCTCATTGTTCTGAAAACTGATAAATGGAGAGAATCAAGCACAAATTTTGCCTTTACCTAAACAAATTTTATCATGAGGGTAACATAACCAATTATTAAGTGAGGGGAAGTTTGTGTTTAAAATAGTAGTCCAGCTAATAAAGTAGGAAGGACAGAAGTAGAATATCACTGTTTACAACTCCTAGTAAATAATAAATTTAGGTGATGTTCCTCAATGGCTGTCAGCATTACAGTAAGAGACAATCACACACTATGTGCCATCCTGATGGAAGAGAAAACCATCACGTATGATGTACTCTTGTCCCCTCTGCCCAAAATAATCTGAATCTGATAATGCTTCCAGATTCAACTATCAATTTACAGAAAATACAGAGGGCAAATAAACACATTAAATGATACTATAAATGGCAAAAAAAGGTGAGATTAAAAGATTATAGATTAAGAGACTATAGGGAAGAAAATGAAGGTTGCTGGAGGGAGGTGGGTGAACGGATGGGGTAACTGGATGGTGGCATTAAGGAAGGCATGTGATATGATGAACACCGGATGTTATATGCAACTAATGAATAACTCAACTCTACATCTGAAACTAATTATGTACTATATGTTGGCTAGTTGAATTTTTAAAAAAAGATTATACTTTTAAAAAGAGACTTCAAATTCATTCAGAGTAAGGCTACAGATCTTTATCTGAATACTGATCCAAACAAACTGTTCAAAAATATGTAACACTTGAGATCACTGGAAATTTGAACAACTGGATACTTTGTTAGTTTTAAAGAAGTTACTGCTAGGGTCAGGGGTGGGTGTGTGTGTGAGACAGAGAGAGAGAGAAATGCAATAATGGTATTTATTTTAAATACTATGCATACATCTTTCTAGTAACAAAAGATGTCACTTCTGGAAGACCTCATACTTCTGAGAAATCTTCTGCTTCATTAAACTGGATCCAAGCCATAACGGAAGAAATACGTTTTAAATGCATTGCTAAGCTCACATAAGTACTAAGGGGGTAAAGGAGTCAGTAAAGTCAGTAAAGTTTACCATGGGGCAAGTTGTCAAAAGTCAGTAAAGTCAGTAAAGTTCACCATGGAGCAAGTTGTCAAAAGCAAATATGTGAAAGGGAAAGTATGAGGTTAATAATCTATTCACACTGGGAATAGAAAATTAAGTCCAGGTTAAAAAACTAAACTTGGGGTGCCTGAGTGGCTCAGTGGGTTAAGCCTCTGCCTTCTGCTTAGGTCATGATCTCAGGGGCCTGGGATCAAGCCCCGCATCGCATCCGGCTCTCTGCTCAGCAGGGAGCCTTCTTTCCCTTCTCTCTCTGCCTGCCTCTGCCTACTTGTGATCTCTGTCTGTCATATAAATAAATAAAATGTTTAAAAAGAAAAAAAAAAAAAACCCACCACCCTGAACTTCTCATTTAGTCCAAACTCTCAAGATGGCCAAAATGCCTCAACAGATGCAAACCTTTTCTGCTAAAAAGCAGTTCCATCAGGTTCTCAGGATTAAGGAAAAGTCACCAAATATACGAGAAAATAAACCACTAAAGAGTCATGGGGCTGGGGCACCTGGGTGGCTCAGTGGGTTAAAGCCTCTGCCTTCAGCTCAGGTCATGGTCCTAGGGTCCTGGGATCGAGCCCCGCATCGGGCTCTCTGCTCAGCAGGGAGCCTGCTTCCTCCTCTCTCTCTCTGCCTATCTCTCTGCCTACTTGTGATCTCTGTCTGTCAAATAAATAAATAAATAATCTTAAAAAAAAAAAAAAAAAAAGAAGAGTCATGGGGCTCCTGGGTGGCTCAGTCGGTTAAGCATCTGGCTTCAGCTAAGATCATTATCCCAGGATCCTGGGATAGAGCCTCACTTCAGGCTCCATGCTCAGCGGGGAGACTCCTTCACCCTCTCTCTCCTGTTCAAGCTCCACCTCACTATCTCTGTCTCTCAAATAAATAAAATCTTTAAAAAAGAGAGAGAGGGGGGCACCTGGGTGGCTCAGCGGGTTAAAGCTGCTGCCTTCGGCTCAGGTCATGATCCCAGAGTCCTGGGATGGAGGCCCGCATCGGGCTCTCTGCTGGGCAGGGAGCCTGCCTCCTCTTCTCTCTCTCTCTCTCTGCCTGCCTCTCTGCCTACTTGTGATCTCTGCCTGTCAAATAAATAAAATTAAACAAAAAAAAGAAAAAAAGAGAGAGTCATAACCACAGATTCAATGACAACAACTAGGATTACAGGTCCACCCTCCTTGGAATCAGAACACTAAAATTAAATTACAAAATATAAAATAATTACAACAAATATTCAAGGAACAGAAAAATGAAATTATAGGGGCGCCTGGGTGGCTCAGTGGGTTAAAGCCTCTGCCTTCGGCTCAGGTCATATTCCCAGGGTCCTGGGATCGAGCCCTGCATTGGGCTCTCTGCTCGGCAGGGAGCCTGCTTCCTCCTCTCTCTCTGTCTGCCTCTCTGCCTACTTGTGATCTCTGTCTGTCAAATAAATAAATAAAGTATTTTTTAAAAATGAAATTATAAGCAAGCCATTAGAAATTATCAGAAATGACCAGATTTAGGGATACGTGGCTGGCTCCGTCAATGAAGCGTGTAACTCCTGATCTTGGGGTTGGGAGTCTGAGCCCCACACTGGGTGTAGAGATTACTGTAAAAAGAAGGAAGAAAAGAAACAAAAGAGAGAGCCAGATCTGGAAGGAGGACGAAAAAAAAAGGACCAAACAGAACTTTGAGATATGAAAAATAATTGTTGAAATACAATACTACAACCAAAATTAAGAACTCAACAGATAGGTTTTATAAGTAGATTTGATGGAGTTTAACAGAGATTCAGTGAACCGTAAGGCAAGTAAGAACAAACGATCAATAATGAAATATAAGAAGCACAAATTTTGTAATTACAGAAGAAAGGATAAGAAACATAGAGGTATAGTAAAACGTTACAAAACAGGGCTTATTTGGGTTCACAAAGATAGCAGAGACATTGCACAGAAAAAATATCTGAAGAGACATTGGCTGAGAACTTTCCAGAATTGATGAAAAACACTGAACCACAGATTTAAGAAGCAAAACAACATTAAGCAGGAAAATAAAAAGAAATCACAGTAAAACTGCAAGACACAAAAGGAAAAAACAAAAATAAAATTAAAAAATCCTGAAAACAGCCAGAGAAAAACAGATTATCTTTAAAACACAAGAGTCTGAAAACAGACTTTAAAAAATTTCTCTATTGATTATATTCACTACAGATGGGCCTTATAAATGTCTATATTTTACAGGTCTATAACTTTTTTATGAAATTGTAATTTTAATTTATTTTTATTTTTTAAACAGCATATCCCCAATCTTTTTCTTTCCTAAACCTTTTTAGTCACAGGAACAATTCGGACTCGCTTTAACAAGATACACTCAATGGTTTTGGCTTTGACAGTAATTCATAACTGTCACTTTACTAAAATTTTGCTTTTTCAAAACACAGGACGTATACAACATATTGTTGACATGCAATTTCAGGTGCTTCTAAAGCTATGAAAAGCCTGGCACAGTCTGTGAAGCATGTGGCTCTTGATCTCCAGTTGTAAGTTTGAGCCCTATGTTGGCTGTGGAGATCACTTAAAAATAAAATCTTAAGTAAGGGGGAGGGGGGGAATCTTTATAATTGCAGGTTGAGAATCTTTATAATAATAAATAAATAATTTCAGAAAAGGACAGGGTTTGGGGTGATGGAACTGTTCTAAAACTGGACCGAGGGGATGGTAACACAATTGTAAAAACTTATTAAAAATCAAACTTTACACTAACAATGAATGAATTATATGATATACAAACAGTATCTCAATAAACCTGTTCCTTTAAAAATCCTCTGTAGTATGGGTATTTATATACTGTTCCCTGGGCTAGGATCTCTGTTTTTCTAGGTATACCAACTGAAGCAAATGTATACATTTTATTTAGGAGGAAGGAGGTAGGAGAGCACAAAAGGACACAAAATTCCCTTTTCAAAAGGCTATAGAGCTAGAAAACTGAAAACTATATCTCTGGGACAAAACAAACAAAAGCCCGAAAAGCAAAAACCAAAACAAAACCTAAAGGGTATTGCGCTGATACTCTAAGACTGCCACCAACTGGGCATCCATGTTTCAAGGAATATATGACAAAACTAACTTCTGAAAAGCAATGGAAACCAAAAACGGTGAAACCATACCTTCAATGTGCTGAAATATTAACTTCAAACTCAGAATTCTAACAAAAAAGGAATGATAGAATTCAAATACCACCACTTTACAACAGTTAATAAATTAATGGATCTAGGCAATGATCATCAAGGCTTGCTAGTATCACAGAAATAGAGAATATGACATTATGTACCACCTAGTAGAAATACATAATACCCAAGAAACTAAAAAGCCATCTCACAGGAGAAAAGATATGCAAATCACATACGTGATAAGGGAATTTTATCTAGGATAACATAATGGACTCTTTTGATTCAATAGGAAGACAACACAATTTTAAAAATGGGCAAAGGATCTGAACTGATAGTTCTCCAAAGATGATAAACAAATGGTGCATAAGCACATGAAAAGATGCTCAACAAAATTAGCTGTCAGAGAAATGCAAATCAGAACTATAATCAAACACTTACTAGGACAGATAAAATAAGCAGACAGGTAACTACTGCTGAGGATGTGGAGAAATTGAAACTCATACACTGCCGGTTGAGATAGTAAAATGGCACAGCTACTTTGGAACAGTTTGGCAGTTCCTCAAAAGGTTAAACATCAAATCAACATTTGACAGGATTTCTACTCCTAGGTAAATACCCAAGAGATAGGAAAACATATGTCTGCACACAAACTTATACACGAATGTTCACCGCAATGCTGTCCATGATAGGAAGAGTAAAGAGTAAACAACCGAAACTTTCATCAACTGATGGATAAATACAATGTGATATACCCATACTACAGCACAGCATTCAGCAGTAAAAAGGAAGGAAATACTGACACATACTAATAACATGCAAAAACCTTGAAAACATTATGCTAAGTGCAAGAAACCAGTCAAAAAAAACCCGCGTATTATATGGTTCAACTTATATGAATGCCCTGAACAGACAAATCTATGGATAGAAAGTAGATTCATTGTTGCTTAGGTCTGGGGAATGTGGCTGTTTAGGGAGGATAGGGAAATGGGGAGGGACTACCAAAGGGCATAATGTTTCTTTCATGACTTTATTCATTCCGGGGGGGGGGGGAGCATGTGCAGTGCACACGCAAGTGGGCTGGGGTGTAAGGAGAAGACTCCATGCTGGGCAGTGAGCCAGACACAGGGCTTGATCCCAGGACCCGGAGATCATGACCAGAGCTGAAGGCAGAATGGCTGAGCTACCCAGACACCCAACACTTCTTTTTGTGGTGATGAAAATATTCTAAAATTGACTGTGGTGATGGTTGTGCAACTCTGAATATACTAAAAACTCCACTGAATACACATTAAATGAGTGAATTATATGGTATGTGAAATGTATGTGAATTGTATCTCAATAAAATGTTTTTTTTAAAAAGTTGGGACACCCGCATGGCTCAGTTGGTTAAGTGTGTCTGCCTTTGGTTCAAGTCATGAGCATTGGGCTCCTGCTTGGCAGGGACTCTGCTTCTCCCTCTGCCTGCCAATTCCCTTGCTTGTCTCTCTCTGACAAACAAATAAAATCTTTTTTTTAAAAAAACAGTATATAATACCATCTATAAGTCAATCATGGCAAATAAACCAAATCGAGCCCCTATATCCAATTTATAGGAAATATAGAGAACAGAAAGACATACTAAACATCACTGGGTTACAAAAAGCCAAATACAGAATAACCCCATTTCTCTAGCAACAGGCAACAAAGCAAAAAAGGGGTGGTCTGGCAAACAGAGTAGGAGCCTACAGATCTAAAAAATTTAAGAAACACATCAACCAGTCACAGTTAAGTGGACTTTATTTGGATACTAATCCAAACACATGTTAATTACATACAAAAGACAGCTGGGGAAATTTTAACACTGACTGGATATTTAATGGTAAATTACTATTACTAACCATGTTTAGCTATAATTTTAAAAACTGAGAAATTTTAAAGGCATGTAAAAAGTATATACACATTAAAGAACAAAATTAAATTTACCAATAGAAAAGAACCCCCCCCCCAATCCAAACACATATGGGAATTTGATATGATGGAGATGGCACAGCAGAACACTAGGAAAAATAGACTATTCAGTAAATGGTGCTAGGCCAAATAATTATCCATGGCGGGGGGCAGTGGGGGATGAAACTGGATTCCTACTATATCACCATCCAGAAAAATCTATTCCAGATTGTTTGAACACTTATAAAAGCAACACTTTAAATTTTTAAAGAAAATTATCTTTATGATCCCTTAGTGGACAAAGATTTCTTAAGGAGGACATAAAAAAATGCTAAAACCAAAAGAACGCTGTTAATACTTAGAATTTCTGTTCTTTGAAAGATGTTACAAAGAATGTGAAAAGACAAGCCAAACTGGAAGGATATTTGGAACACAAATAGTGAATAAATACCCAGAATATACACAGTATTCACACATCAATAAGAAAACAGAAAAAACAAGAGAAAGACAAGAAAGTGGCCAACATGAAAATGCAGCCAACCTTATTAATCAAAGAATAAATTAGGACCACAGTGAGATACCATCTTGTACTTAAGACTGCCAAATATTAATAAGTATAATATCACCAAGTGTTCATAAAGATGCAGAGCAACTGATAAAAGGTTTGTTGGTACAATCATTTTTGGGAAACAATTTGGCAAAAATCTGGTAAGCCTGAAAAACACCAGGGCACATAATTCTACACCACAGTATAATTCTACAGGAACTCCTGCATATATGCACCATGAGACACATACAAGTGGTTTCTGACACTATTATCAGTTTGTGATAGCAAAATACCAAAAATACTGAAAACAACCCAAATATTTACCAAGAGGGAATAAATTAATTGTGAGGTACAACCCAGCAACTAGGAGGAATGAACTATAGCTACATGAACAAATCCAGAGATGTAACATTACATGAACAAAGTACAAAAAAAACCCCACCCTTTTTCATAAATATGAGTATTTCATATTATTTTTATAAAACAAACAAGCAAAACTAAACACTATCTATTATTTTGGGATACAGACATGTATGGTAAATCTAGAAAAGCAAAGTAATGACTTACACATATTTGTGACAGTGAATTATTTCCGGTAAGGACCTGGAGTGTGATCAAAAACATAGGCGTTTTTGTCCTAGTTCTTAAATTGATTAGATTCATGAATGTCTGTTTTCTTACTGCTTCAAAACTTGTATGGACATTACCTATTTTTGTATATCAAATATTACATAATTTTAAAATGTTTAACGGAAAGAAAATAATACTGCTGATGTGTACTAACATGCATTTTGAGTTGTCAATAGTTGTGATCCACTGACATTCTCCCTCTCATCTGACTTGAGTCTAGCATCAGCATACCAAACTGCAGCCATGGAAAGTATAAACTAATGCTAATAATTCCCCATCAGATTTCAATTCACAGAATATGATCCGAAAAACGCTTACAATCTCAATACTACTCTAAGCATCTAATTCAAACTCTGATTCACCTTCTCCTACTACAAATTGCTCTGGGTTAGTTCTCCAACTTTAGCCTGCACTGGAATTGACCTGGTTTGTTATAAGACTGCTGGGCTCCATTCCCAGAATTTCTTGAGCAGCAGGTCCGGAGTAAGGGTTAAGAATTTGTGGGGCACCTGGGTGGCTCAGTGGGTTAAGCCGCTGCCTTCGGCTCAGGTCATGATCTCAGGGTCCTGGGATCGAGTCCCGCATCGGGCTCTCTGCTCAGCGGGGAGCCCGCTTCCCTCTCTCTCTCTCTGCCTGCCTCTCCATCTACTTGTGATTTCTCTCTGTCAAATAAATAAATAAAATCTTAAAAAAAAAAAAAAAAAAGAAAAAGAATTTGTTTCAGGGGCGCCTGACTGGCTCAGTGGGTTAAAGCCTCTGCCTTTGGCTCAGGTCATGATCCCGGGGTCCTTGGATCAAGCCCCACATCGGGCTCTCTCCTCCACAGGGAGCCTGCTTCCTCCTCTCTCTCTTTCTGTCTGCCTCTCTGCCTACTTGTATCTCTGTCTGTCAAATAAACAAATAAATAAAATCTTAAAAAATAGAAAGAAAGAAAAGGATTTGTTTCAAACAAGATCTCAGGTTGATATTACTAGTCCAGGACCCACATTATTAAGAATCACAATTCTAGGGTACAACTCTAGGATATGTCCATAAAACATTTAACAACACAATCACCAATCAGAAAGCATCAAAAAATTCTACTGAACAATTTTCCTCTAAAATACTTAAAAACAATGTAAATTACTCAATGCACATAGAATACATATATATTAGACAAATTACCTTAGTGCACTGCTGCTGGCACAACATGGTGGTTAGAAACCCTGCTTAGGAGTCAGCAGGTTTAAATCCTAGCTCCCTCACATGCAAACTTTATGATATTTTAGGAATACTACTGGTATATCTCAGTTTCTTTACCCATAAAATAAACATATTTTACATAAAACATATGTAAAACATAAAATAAAATAACAATACCTCAGAGTTACTGAAACAAATACATCAAATTCATGCTAACTGTGAATTACAGGGGCAATGTCTGGCATAGTAAGCACTCAATAAATGTTAGTTATCTTCATCATCATTGTTAATGCTCCCATATTCTACATGTATCAAGGTCAACATCTTATCTATCTCTATACCACTGCAAAACCACTGCTTCTACCCAGTTGTGGAAAAGGCTTCTACCATTTAGCCACATACCCTCCTGTGTCCATTCTCACTTCTGTCACCATCTCCCTCATATTCACTGAAGACTCTAGCAGCTAGCTCAATTTTCCTCCCCAAACCAAGCCTTGACAATATCCCTGGTACCTTCAACGATCTTCAAATAATCCAGTTTAAAAGGCTGGTCAGGGATATACCGAGGCTCTTCTTTTTCCCTAAATTTCAGTTTCGCCATGACTCAAGATTCTGTAGCAATCAAGAACCAGCCACAGAGCTGTCTGTCCAGTTAGGATAATTTCTAGATGTTTTACACTTCATTAAAAAACTATGAAATGCTCAACATTTTAATATGATGAATTTAAAACCCTGTACAGTGTTCTCCAATTTGAAAAATCTCTGACCCTAGCAGCAAAACTCTCCCTAGAGCCAATTAAGGCATTGAACAATTTCCCACTAATTAGCCATTCAAAAGATTGACCTAGATCCAGAAAGATTACCTTAATCTCTAACTCCTTCAATTTCTCCCAATTTATCAATCCTCTCTTGTTTTCGCTTCCTTCTTACATACTTCATACTTAACACAGTTTTGGCCCCTGTGATTCTAGCTTATTGCCCTGGCAAAAAGCTCACCTTGGGTCACTTCAATTCTCACTCTAAAAGCTGGGCTGCTAAGTGTTTTTGAGAGAGAGAGAGGAAAAAAAAAGACTCAACCTCCCTCCATTATGGGTATTACCAATTCTAGGTCTCTAATCTCAATTAAGATCTCAAAGCTTTTCAGAAATCTTTCCAGGTTGTCTTTGATTCTGCACAAACAACTACTGCTTTCAAACCCCTTTCTCTATATTCTCCTTTTTAACAGAAGACCAGGTCTCCTACTGAAGAAAACAGAAACCATCAATAGCAAGTCCCTCAACTTCCCATCATGCACATCCAAATCTCCTCCCCAATTCCATCCCTAATAACCCGCATCCCCTGACAACCTTGTCACCTTTTATCCTATCACAAATGACAGAGCAAGAGATGTCTGTCTTTGTTCTAATCTTCCTAGGGGCCTTACTTCATCAATTATTGCCTCTCTTCATGTTTCAACCTCTATTTCCCATCATCATAAAGTAACCCCATGTCTCCTTCATCTTATTTTTTTAAAAGCCTTTCCTTACCCTACATTTTCTTCTCCTTAGCTAAATTCTTGAAAGAGTAGTCTATACTGTCTTCACTTCCATTCACTTAGCCCACTCTCAACCAAAGTTCTACTGACACTGCTATTGCCAAGATCATCAGCAACCTTCTATTCATGGAACACAATCCTTATGTGGCATCTCTGCAGAAAAACAGTTAACCATTCATTCTCACCTCCTTATCTTCCATACCATCCTCTACGATCTTCTTCCTCCACTCATCTATGTTGTTCTTCCCTATGTTCTGTCTACAACCCTGTAGGCCTATTCATTTACTCACTCTACCTAGCATATCACATATATTTCTGTGGCTTTAATTAACAACTACATATAAATAACTGAATCATCTGGATTTGTTTCTTGAAATATATTAAAGAGTAACTTTTCAGTAGGGTCACAGACAAAATACACATAACAGGAAACATATAATCTTTAAATACAAAGAAATATTTATATCTAGTGTTTAAAATAGTATAGTATATTGTTTTTTCTACCTGTATATAGTCTAGTTGTAATTAGTCAATGTATCATGGAACCACTACTCTTTTTTGTATCATAACAGCTTTGAGATATAATTTACACACCATATGTTTCACCCATTTGAAGTATACAATAGCTTTTAGTACAGAGTTGTGTGACCATCACCAAAATCAGTTTGAGTTATTTTCATCACTATAGAAAGAATCCTTGTATCCTGCAGTAGTCACCCCCCCATTCTACCCTCCTTCCCACCCCAATTCTACATAACCATTAATCTACTTTTTGGCGCTATAGATTTGCCTCTTCTGGATAGTCATATAGATGGAATAATACAGTATGTGTTTTCTATGATTGGTTTCTCTTGCTCAGCGTAACGTTTTCAAGGTTTATCTGTGTTAGCTTTTTTTTTTTTAAAGATTTTATTTATTTGTCAGAAAGAGAGAGAGAGAACAAGCAGGGGGAGCAGCAGGCAAAGGGAGAAGCAGGCTCCCCACTGAGCAAGGAGCCCAATGTGGGGCTCAATCCCAGGACCCTGGGATCATGACCTGAGCCAAACGCAGATGCTTAACCAACAGAGCCAGTCAGGTATCCCTATCCATGTTAGCTTTTTAATTAGCTTTCATTCCTTTTTACTGCTGAATAATACTCCCTTTTAAAGATACGCCACACTATCTATTCATCAGCTGATAGACATTTGGATTCCTTCTACTCTTTGTCTACTATGAATAAATTTTTATGGGGATATATGCTTTTATTTCTTTTGGGCATATGACTTGGAATTAGTGGGCCATATGGTAACTTAATGTTTAACCTTCTGAGACTGCCAAACTGTTTTCCCAAGTGGCTACACCATTTTATAACTCTACCAAGAGTTTCAATTTCACTACATCCTCACCAACACTTATTAATATCTGTTTTTATTATTTAGCCATCCTAGTATTTTGTGAAATCCATTTTGTGAAATGGTAACTCATTGTGGTTTTGATTCATATTTCCCTATGATCAATGATACTTGGCATTTTTCCACTTGCTTATTGGCCATTTATATATGTTCTTTGGAGAAATGTCTACTTAAGTACTTTGTTCATTTCTGAATTGGGCTTTCAATTATCGAGGATTTTGTTTTTGTTTTTGTTTTTTTAAGATTTATTTACTTATTTGAGAGAGAGGGAGACGAGCACGTGTGCATGAGTACAAGCAGGGAGCCTGACACAGAGGTCCATCCCAGGACCTTGATATCATGACCTGAGCTGAAATAAAGAGTTGGATGCTTAAGTGACTAAGCCACCCCGGTACCCCTATTATTGAGTTTTTTAAGAGTCTTTCATATATTCTACATATAAGTCCCTTATCAGTAGGATTTGCAAATATTTTCCTCCATTCTGTGGGTTTCTTTTTGCTTTCTTGATGTTGTCTTTTGAAACACAAAGATTTTTAACTTTAATGAAGTTCAATTTATCCATTTTATGTGATTGCTTTTGCTTTTGATGTTGTTGCTAAGAACTACTAATACAAGATCACAAAGATTTGAACAGATTTTTTTTTTCCTCCTACAGTTTTTTATGGATGAGCTCTTATGTTTACATTTAGGTCGTTGACCCATTTTGAGTTATTTTATAGTGTAATGTAGGGGTCCAACTTCATTCCTTTGCATCAGAATATCCAGTTCAGTTGTTCCAACACCATTTGTTGAAAAGATTTTTTTACTGTTGAATTGCTTTGGCACCCTTGAAAATCAATTTACTGTAAATGTAAAAGTTTATTTCTAGACTCTCAGTTCTATTCCATTGATTTGTATGCCTATCCTTATGCCAGTACCACACAATCTTGATTAATGAACCATTACTTTTGGTTGATAAGCTGTTAAAACAGTACTACTAATATCTGAAGACTTCAAGAATAAGCCCCTCCCAAAATACAAAATTAGTTAAAAATTAAAGCGACTATCTACTCCAGCTGATCAGTCTGTGCACAATTAAAACAAATTAAGATGCTATCCATAAAAAATAAAATGTGTGATGGGGACAGGGAAAGAATGCATAAGGAAGCTTAGTTTCTGAGGAGGAAAGGCAGCTGATGTAAATTTCAGACGCCAGACTTGAATCATCCCTTCAACTATGGCTCCCTTTAGCCAGCATACTTTAAATAAACTGCTGTATTTGTAAACAAACAGGTTTTGGTATATTCTGGAAAAACCAACACCCTTGGGAATTTGAGCAGCTTAAAACTTAAGCTCAACACTCTCCTGAGCTGAAGTGCCTCCTGTATCACTCCCCAAGAAACCCCAAGTCTCTTAACATATTCAAAACGGAGCTTATCATTTCTCTCATTGATCTCGTCTCACCCATTGTTTTTATCTTATTCATAAATAATAGCACCTTTCAAAAGTCGGATATTAAATTACCTTAAAAAATGGTTCTGAGAATTAAATGAGAATAAACATTAACAAAAGCACAGTTTGTATCACAAAGTAGGTAGTCATCAGTGTTTATTTTCCTTTTCTACAGGTTGTGATCTCTCTGTATTTTCCATTTTAAATCCTATTACTACTCCTGAACCCGGAATTTTTATGGCAGAAAGCCATTAAAAGGCCCTTGATTGCATATTGAGAAGAGAACACCTCCTGGGATGGATGCAGACTGAAGAGGACGACTTAGCTGCACAGGGACATAGAATTCTAGATACATATTTTATCCCACTAAAAGATACTCCACTTTAGAACAGTGTTGGCTACAATTTGTTTTTCAATCTTTTCTTAGCCTTTAAGTATGGGTTACATTGTTTGTGATCACTAGAAACACCAACTGGTTCTGCCCTGGAGTAGTAGAGGAATTTCCAGAAAAGATGACATTTCTTAAGTGATTTTTTTTTTTCTCAAAGACTCACAGCTTATGAATCTGAAACTTAACAACATTGCCCTGTCACAAAAAAAACCAACCCAACAACTTAGATTCTAAATACCAGAACTCCACATTATTCTTATTACATATAATTTTCCATTCTGAAAATGCCTTCATTATATAATTTGTGCTAATATTAGGTGAACTTTACCTTTTTTTCTTTTAATAACAGTTTTATTCAGAGATTGCACATACCATAAAATTCACTTCTATAAAGGGTAAATTCAGTTCATTTTTAGTACATTCAGAGTTGTGCAACCATCACTATTACCTAACTTTACAACATTTTCATTATCATAAAAAGAAACCACACACCCTTTATCAATCATTCTCTGTACTTCTCCACAACTCTTGGCGACCTCTAATCTACTTTCTGTATCTGTGAATTTGACTGCCTGGACATTTCATATAAATGGAATCATGTACGTGAACTTTTTTGTCCGGTTTTTCAGCATAATGTTTTTGTGATTCATCCAGGGTGTAGCACATATCAGTATTTTTATTATTGAATAATATTCCACTGTATGAATATAACACACTTATCCATTCATCAATTGATGGACACTGGGTTGTTTCCACATTTTGCCTACTACAAATAATGTGACTAAGAACACCTGTGTACCTGTGCTTTCATACCTCCTGGGTATATATCTAGCAGTCAAATTGCTGGGTAATACAGCAATTCTATATTTTGAAGAACTGCAAAAATGTTTTCCAAAGTGGCTACACTATAATCCTTCCAGAAGAATATGAGTTTTTCAGCTGCTACATATCCTCCTCCAACCCGTTATTTATTGTTTCTTTTAGCCATTCTAATATGAATGAAGGGATATCTCATAGTAGTTTTGATATACATTTCCCTGATGACTAATAATATTGAAAATCTTTTCATGTGCTTATTAGTCATTTGTATAATTTCTTCAGAGGATTTTCTACTCAAGTCCTTTGCCCATTTAAAAATTGGACTTTTTAAAAAAAATTATTGATTTTTTCAAGTAATCTCCACACCCAAAATAGGTATTGAGCTCACAACCCCAAGACCAAGAATTGTACACTCCACCAACAAAGCCAGCCAGGTACCCACTAGGCTGTCTTTCTACTGAGTTCTTTATATATTCTAAGTAAAAATTCCTTATCAGATATATGATTTTCTCCCAGCTGTGGGCTGCCTTTTCATTTTCTTGGCAAGACGTCTTTGGAGGCACAAAAGATTTTAATATTGATGAAGTTCAATTAGATATTTCCTTTTATCACTTGTGTTTTTAGTGTCATACTAAGAAAACACTGCTTAATCTGTGGTTATGAAGATCTATACCTGGTTTCTCCTGAGACATTCATAGTTCTTTAGATCTTCAATCAACTCTGAACTAAGTTTTGTATATGCTGTGAGGCAGAGTTTAATTCGTATGCTAGTACTGCACAGTCTTGATTACTGTAGGCATGTATTAAGTTTTGATATTGCTAAGTAGGTGTCTTCCAACTTTGTTCTTTTTCAATATTGTTTTGACTATTTGGAGTCACTTATATCCACGTAAATTTTGGTATCAACCTGTCAAGAAGAAGAAAGAAAAAAAGCAAGCCAGTTTTGGACTCTGATAGGAATTGCATAGAATCTGTAGATCATGTAAGGAGTATCTATCTCAGTTTACTAGTATTAACTCTTCTAATCCATGCATGCACAATGTCTTTTCATTTATTTAGATCTTTGATTTCTTTTGATGAAGTTATAGTTTTCAGTTAGAAGTCTTAAACTTTTATTAAGTTTATTCTTCAGTATTTATTCTTTGTGAATGGAACTGTTTCCTTAATTTCAGATTGTTCATTGACAGTATGTTGAAATACAACTGCTATGTATACAGTGATCTTATATATCCTGGCTGAACTCATATTAGAGCTTCAGTAGATTTTTAGTGGATTCCTTAGAATTGTCCATACACAAGATTGTGTCATCTTGAAAAAGAGAATAGTTTTACTTACTTTCAATCTGTCTTTTCTTTTTTTTTTTCATTAAAAAAAATTTTTTTTTTTTTGGTCTAATTGTCCTGCCTAAAACTTCCAGTACAATGTTGAATAGGAAGAACAATAAACATCTTTGTCTTGTCCCTGATCTTAGGGGGAAAGCTTTCTTTCCACCTTTCACCATTAATATGAGGCCAACTGTAGATATTTTGTAGATGCTCTTTACTTTATCAGCTTGAGGAGGCTCCCTTCAATTCCTAGTTTGAATATTTTTATTAGGAAGGGGTGCTGAACTTTATCAAATGCTGTATCTATACCTATTATGATGACCATGTGTTTTTTATTGTCCTTGATTCCATCAATATGGTATATTACACTGACTGATTTTCATATATTAAACTAGCTTTGCATCCCAGGAATAAAACTGCTTGGTCATAATGTATAATCTTTTTAATATATTGCTGAATTCAGTTTGCTCCCAGTTTCATGAGGACATGTATATCTATACTCATAAGTGACATGGGTTTGTAATATTCTTTTCTTGTGATACATTTATTTAGTTTGGTAATGGGGTAATATTGACTTCATAGAGTGAGTTGGAAAATGTTCCCTCTACCTTCTGTCTAGGGCTTTTCTTTGTGGGAAGTTTTGTGATTATGGATTCAATCTCTTTACCTGTTAACAAATCCATTCAGATTTTCTATTTCCCCTTGAGTCTGTTTTGGTAGTTTGTATCTTTTTAGGAATTTTCCATTTAATCTAGGTTATGTAATTTGCTGGCATATAATTGTTCACAGCATTCCCTTATTATCTGATTTATTTCTATAATTTGAGTCTTCTCTTTTTTCCCCATCAATCTAGTAGAAGTTTGTCAATATTGTTGACATTTTCAAAGAACCAACTTTTTTTTTTTTTTTAAAGATTTTATGTGTTTATTTGACAGAGAGAGATCACAAGTAAGCAGAGAGGCAGGCAGAGAGAGAGGAAGGGAAGCAGGCTCCCTGCCAAGCAGAGAGCCCGATGCGGGACTCGATCCCAGGACACTGAGATCATGACCCGAGCCGAAGGCAGTGGCTTAACCCACTGAGCCACCCAGGCGCCCCCTCAAAGAACCAACTTTTGATTTCACTGGTTTTCTCTGTTGTTTTTCTATTCTCGATTTCATGTTTGTCTTCTCTAATCATTATGATTTCCGACCTTCTGTTTGCTGTAAGTTTACTTTATACTTCATTTTTAATGTAGTATTAAAGATTTTATTTATTTATTTATTTATCTACCTTAGACAGAGAGAGAATAAGAGGAAAGAATCTCATGCAGACTCTGCCCTGAGCATAGAGCTCTACATGGGGTTCGATCCCATGACCCAGAGATCGTGACCTGAGCTGAAACCAAGAGTTAAGCAAAAAAAACAAGAGTTAAACAAAAAAATATTTAACCAACTGAGCCATCTAAGTGCCCCTTAATGCAGGGGCACCTAGCTATACATTTTCTTGAGCATGGCTGTAGCTTCATCCAGTAAGTTTTGACATACTGTGTTTTCATTTTTATTCATCTTAAATTTCTTCTAATCTTCCTCTCTAACTTCTTCATCTCCCAATTCCCTTGTAATTTCTTTGACCCACTGGTTACTTAGGAGTGTACTGTTTGATTCACACATAATTTGTGAATTTTATTCCACTGAGGTCAAGAAACATATTTAGCGTGATTTTAGTATCCCTTAATTTATTGAGACTTCATTATGGCCTAACGTGTGATCTAGCCTATAGAATGACCCTTATAAACCTGAGAAGAATGTATATGTATATTCTAACCTTGTTGGGTAAAGTTTTCTATGGATGTCTGTTACATAGCCAAAAAAAATCCTGAAAAGGAGGAACAAGGTTAGAAGATTACATAAGCTGACTTCAAAACTTAATCATACCCGTATTTTCTATGAAATGTTTTCTCAGAACAATGGGGTTATAACAAACACACTGCTCCTTAAAAAAAAAAACAAAAGACTTACTACAAAGCTAGAGCGGTGGACAGTGAGATAATGGCATAGATCAATAAAACTGAACAGAGATCAGGTGACCGATATGTATACATGCCAATTGATTTTTTTTTTTTAAGATTTTATTTATTTATTTGACAGACAGAGATCACAAGTAGGCAGAGAAGCAGGCAGAGAGGGAAAGAGTTCAAGAAGCAGGCTCACCGCTGAGCAGAGAGCCCGATGCGGGGCTCGACCCCAGGACCCTGAGATCATGACCTGAGCCAAAGGCAGAGGCTTTAACCCGCTGAGCCACCCAGGCACCCATGTCAATTGATTTTCAACAAAAGTGCCACAGTAACTGAACTGCTGCAAGAACTTATCTCATGGTATACACAAATATTAATTCAAAATGAATCATGAAACTAAATGTAAAAAACGAAAGTAACAAATTCAGAAGGAAACACAGAAAAAAAAAAAAGCTTTGCATAAGGAAAACTCTTGGAGTAGGTAAACGTTTCACAAAGCATGAACCATGTAAGAAAAACTGATAAATTGGGCTTCAAACCTTTAAAACCTTTTCTCTTCAAAAGACACTGTTAAGAAAATGAAGAGGCAAACAAGAGATTGAGGGAAAATATTCATAATACATGTATCAAAGAACTTTTATCTTCAGATTATAAAAAAACTCAACTTAGTAGTTAGAAAAATTAACCCAACTTTTAAAATGAACAAGAGTCAGACACTACACAAAGAAGATATATAACTAGCCTGTGAGTGTATAAACAAAAAATTGCTAAACATCATTAGTCATCAGAAAAATGCAAATTAAAACCAGAATGAGATACCAACATATACTCACTACATGATGAAAATTAAAAAGGCTGCCAATACAAAGTATTTGTGAAGGTGTGGAATAACTGGAACTCACATTACTTACGGTGGGAATGTAAAATACTACAACCACTTTGAAAATTATTTCCAAAGTTTTTTTTAAAGATCTTATTTATTTATTTGTTAGAGAAAGAGAGCACAAGCGGGGGCAGCAGCAGGCAGAGGCAGAGGGAGAAGCAGGTTCCCACTGCACAAGGAGACCCATGCGGGACTCAATCCCAGGCCCCTGGCTGGGATCATGACCTAAACTGAAGACAAACGCTTAACTGACTAAGCCACCCGGGGGTCCCAAAGAATTCTGAAGTTTTTTCTAAGGCCAAATACACACCTACTATATATAAAGCAGCCATTTCACTCCTAGTATTTATCCAAGAGAAAAAAAAAAATCACATTTGTTTGTAAACAAATATCACAGCAGTTTTACTCATAACTGCCAAAAACTGAAAAGAACCAAATGTCCAGTACAGGTGAATGGTAAAGCAAATTGTGATATACTCATATAGTGGAATATGTGTCAGCAACTAACAATACTGAACTCCAAGTAAATAAAAAAAATATTAATGTTTTATCACAAAAACAGACACAAAAGAGTATGTATTATGATTACCTTTACATGAAATTGTGGAAAAAGCGCACTAATCTAGAGTGACAGAAAGCAGATTAGTATCTGCTTGGGGCTGGAGGAAAGAACTGCAAAGGGACATGAGGGAACTTCTGAGGGAGACAGAAATATTCTACATCTTGACTGTAATTGTGCTTATAAGGAAGTAATCATTTGCAAAACTCATCAGGCTAAATACTTAAGATGGATAAATATACCCCAATAAAATTTATTAAAAGGAGTTGTTACTTGCAGAAAGAGAGGCAAGTGAGGGTGACATGTCTCATTTTCTCCTTTGAATTTGTATTACTGATTATATGTATTACCTCTAATTTAAAATAAGTTCATTATCCTACTGAGAAATCCTCAAATTATGTAAAACCCTTCCTAAATTAATTTGCTTCAAAGATTAATTTCTTTATAATATATAATTACCAATAACATTCTAATTTTTTTCTCCTATTAAAAACTGTATTATGTACTGGTTGTACTGCTTATCACCACTTGGCAGTTGATATATATTCCTTATAATTAAACAAAATTTGTAAGTGGTCAATAGCTAACCTTCAACAGTGTTATAATAAAACTTACAATGATGTTTACATGACATTTAATTAATGTCACATTTATTTTAAGCAAAAGTGATCATTTTATTTACAGTACTGTTATGTAGCCAAACTAACATTACTAAAGTCTATTAGGCAGAAGAACTAAACAAAAAGAATAAGAGGGTGCTAAATCTTTTCTGAAGACCCCTAAAACACCCCTAGGCATCAAATATCTTTCACCTCACACACACACACAAAAAGTAATGTGTTCTGAAAATCTGTGGCACAAAACTATCACTATCCTAGAATCATCTTAGTGCCTCCTTCTGTGATATAAGAAAGTCAGAGTTCCAGTTTCTCCTCTCTGATACCACTGGGGGTGGAGGAGGTGGTATTTCAAGTCACACTAGCCCCAGAATCTAGAGCCCGAGCATGAATTCAACACTTGCCAACACAACACTTGTCACACAACTAGAGGGCTCCTGTAACAGCTAGGCCTAGGTATCCAGCTGCCTGATTTCTTCAGGGTTGTAAATTCGAAACTTTAAAACTAAGTTTGTCTTCTGGTTCCTTCTCCCTTTTCAGGGAGGAAGGGAGAGGAAGGCAGCACTAGATTTCCTCTCAAGCTATCCCTGCCCTACACAGATTTGCCCAACCTTCCTTCTTCCCCCGTATCTATTCTGCTGTAGAGTATACATATTTCTCTCAGAAACAGGTCCAGTACTTACTATGTTTACCAAGAGGAAAAGCGTAAGAAGGGATATTTTGGTCACATAATTTTTAAAGTTTAGTCATGACCCTAAATGTATCACATCCTCACTTAATACCATCATACTCACAAATACAAAATCACAGAATGAAAGTGAAAAACCTGGCTGGGGGGGGGGGGCCCTAATCACTGCATGGAGCAAATATCTAATATATCAGAAGACTGCACTGGTAACTAATACAATGTACTCAGAATGTGTCCTTATTTTATGAGTATTATCTAGCTATTTTTGATAAAAGCTAAACAATATATTAAAGAACTTATGCCCAGGAAGTAAGTATTAAGTAATCTAAAATTAATCTAAAATCCTGATCTTGGGGAGGCTGGGTCGCTCAGCGGGTTAAAGCCTCTGCCTTCAGCTCAGGTCATGATCCCAGGGTCCTGCATTCGAGCCCCGAATCAGGCTGAGCCTGTTTCCTCCTCTCTCTCTCTCTCTGCCTGCCTCTCTTCCTACTCATGATCTCTGTCTGCCAAATAAATAAATAAAATCTTAAAAAAAAAAAATTAAATCCTGATCTCTTTCACATCATGGCACACAGAAAATATTTATATAGTACACAGAGATTAAGAAACAAGACTGCAAGGACTCCACCACCTAGTTCTTCAGTTGGCCCCCAGTGCAGTACACCAAATGGGAAACAGAGACTTTCATGGTAATGCTCTGGGTCACTGCAACGAATCAGAGGGAAATTCATTCACACATGATCATAAATAAATTAGCTTAAGGAAAAAAAAATGTGTTTTTCTCTGCTATTCTAATTCAACATCTTGTTCAAACCACGAAATGTTTGGTCCACTTCGTGTCAGCTCTGCTATAAAGCTCTGACAAATCTTCAAAGTGGAATTCACCTGTCCTTCTTCTGTGTTCTCAAACTATCTACTTTTATTAAACCACTGCATTCTGCCTTATAGTTACCTTTAGCTGTATTACTTACCCTACTAAGTTAAACGCCCCGTGAAAGTAGGAATCTTATTTCATTCGTTATTTCCCTCTGCTCCACAATACCATAAGGGTATCCTACACAACCAATGTTAAATTTGAACTCGCACGAGTCATATCCAGTGACAATGCTGTCTGCACTATAAGATAATCACAGTATATAGTCCATGTTTTTTCTCCCTCTATACTCCAAATCTAGATTAATTTAGCTCCAAGTCTCTCAAATATTCCACTTTGCCAAAGTTTCAAAGCTCAAAAGGATGAAGAAAAGTGTTTGTATTTGCCCCACATTCACAAAGTTTAGAAAACAAAAAGCAAATATCAAGCCCTTATAGAACTTAAACATCTAAGTACAAATTCCTTTGTTCCAGCAAAATTAATGTTCCCCAAACGTAATGCATAACTGAACACCATACTGCTGCCAGCAGCCATAGTCCATGACAGTAACTGTAAACTGTCCAAGGGGAATGAGGAAGCATTTTAAATTACTGTCACTTAAAAAAAAAAGACTGATTGACTGATTTGGGGGTGAGGTCAGAGGGGGAAGGAGAAAGAGTCTTAAGTAGATCCCCAGGGCTCTACCTCACAATCATGAAATCACTACCCAAGCCAAAACCAAAAGTCACTTAACCGACTGCGGTACTCAGGCACATCAAATTATTGTCACTCTTACTACAGGATTTCAGTCAATGAGAACTTACTTTCATACAGGAGTAAATTGCATTTTATAATTAAAGAGTGTGATAGCTCTACCTGGGAATTATCAGTTTATAAACTTTCTCCCTAAAATTTGTGAATATATATCTATGTGCTGAAATTTGCTCATTAAAATCACGATTTATATTTCGTCTTCTCTTCCCCCTTCAAATAAATTTAACTTTAAGATAAAAGCATAGTATAACTAGTTAGTTATACTACAAGTTTAACTAATAAGTGAATAACTACTAATATGAATTAGTACACAAATCAGTGTTATGCAGCTCCATTCCCAAAACATTCTATCCAGTTCTATGTTTTTGTTTAAAACACCAGATGCTGAAGTAATTAAAAATTTGTTTTTATGAAGTATTAAAAAAGCTTCAATAAATGTTCCTAATTATACCTTATTCTAAAACCAAGATATATATATATATATTATGTTACATAATATATATTATATGTTATATATGTATAGTGTGTGTGTGTATATTTGTGTGTGTGTGTGTGTGTATATATATATGAATGATATTCTTGGAACTAGGTTCAACTTAGCAAATTAAGTTTCAAATTTATAAAAAGATCCTAGCTCTCTGCTAGCTGAGATTAACACTGTATAACACAAAGCATGTAAGCTGTTTCTCTACCATCTTTGTTTGCATCTCTACCATCTACAGCCCAAAGCCCAGCTAACATGATCATCCTTCTCAGGCTACTAACTCCTTTTTTTCTTGCACATGTGAATTTAAGAGGAAGATGAAGACACTATCCAATCTCTAGTTATTTCAATGCCTGCCCAGCTACCTTCCTCCATACTCTGTTCAGCTTTCTACCCCTGTCTCTCTACTGTTATCTTAAATACAGAAAGATGACAACATCTACCTTAACACCCTCTGTATACATCAAAAAGACATCCAGAAAAGCTGAATCTTTACCAGCTTTGCAATTCTGAGATAGTGAATGCAAAGAAAGAACACAGCGTTTTTGGGTTTTTTTCTCAAGATTTTATTTATTTGTTTGTCAGAAAGAGAGAGAGGAGAGTGTGCACAAGCAGACAGAGGCAGAGAGAGAAGCAGGCTCACTGCTGAGCAAGGAGACGGATGCAGGACTCAATCCCAGCACCCTGGGATCATGACCTGAGCCAAAGGCAGCGGCTTAACCCACTGAGCCACCCAGGCATCCCAGAACATAGTGTTTTACCATTACACAAATTCATTGCTGTCCCACTTGATCTCTCTATAATTCTAATGCTTCTACTTTTGATATGAAAACTTTGGGTTGTGTTTTCTTAACAATAAAGGTATAATAAACTGGAATGTATCAAGCTGTTTCAAAGACACAAAGAGTACTTTAATATCTTTCTGATAATGTAGAGCATTCATTAGTCATTTCATTTAAAAAAAGTGAAAGAAAAATCACTATTAAAATATTGCAAACACAGATATAGCTTGATTTCCATGAAGTCTCCTCTGTAACAATTTCTATACTACCTTCATAAAAATTAACTACACATTAATATCGACCTATTCTGACAGAGGTAAGATTATTCCTTTATTTCTCTTTTTAGTTGGAGTAGAGAAGGGAAAAATTATCTAAAATATTATTTATTAATTTTCTATGTCACACCCAACCCCAAACAACTGGCCAAGGTTCTTTTGGTCTCCAAATGTATAATATAATAGCAAGTATTTTTACTTTGAAATTTTATATTGAAAGTACATTTTGGGGGTGCCTGGGTGGCTCAGATGGTTAAGCATGTGCCTTCAGCTCAGGTCACAATCCCAGAGTCCCGGGATTGAGCCCCACATCAGGCTCCCTGCTCAGCGGGGGCCTGCTTCTCCCTCTCCCTCTGCCTGCTGCTCCTCCCACCCCCACTTGTGCTCTTTCATTCTCTCTCTCAAATAAACAAAATCTATAAAAAAATAAATAAAGTACATTTTTAATTGACTAATGATATGACAAACATTGTTTTGGGGTTTTTAAGTAGGATAATACTATATGTTTTACTGTGATACTATGATTTATAATATATATTTGGTTTCCATGCAGTGTTCCTGGCACATAGCTCCTAAAACCCTCAGGGGTTCCTAAGTGTTGACAACTATAAAGGTGTCTTTCATTATGTTAATGAAGTGACTTTTGGAAAGCCCCCCTAGGTCACCTAAGGCTGGGAGCTGTTTGCCGGGTGAAACAACCATGTGATTAGAGGACTGGAACTTCTGGTCCCTCCACTCACCCCAACTTTCACGGAAGGGACAGGAGCTGGAGATTGACCTCAGTAACCAATAGCCAATGATTTAATTAAGCATGCCTCATAAATATCCAAAATGACCAGGTGCAGAGAGCTTCCTGGTGTGAAGACGTGGAGGTACACAGAGAGTGGCACTCTGCAAGAGAAAGCATGTCTTCCACTGGCCATCTGAGTTATATCTTTTTATAATAAACTGGTAATCTAGTAAGTAAAATGTTTCTCTGGGTTTTGTGAGTCACTCCAGCATATTAAACAGGAGGAGGATTAGATTGTGAGAACCTCCAATCTAAACCTGGTAGATCAAAAGGGGGTAGGGGGCAAGCATGAAATCTTGTAAACTAAGCCCTTAACCTGTGGGATTTGATGCTATCAGGTACATAGTGTCAGAACTGAACTTAACTGTAGGACACCCTCCTGGTATGGGAGAAATTACTTGGTGTGAGGAAAAACTCCAAAGTTAGAATTGGTGTCAAAATCAAACTAACTTTTAGACATACATGTTAAAATACTAACACATAAAAAATGATGCCTGGGGGTGCCTGGATGGTTCAACTGGGTAAGCATCCAACTCCTGATTTCTGATCAGGTCGTGATCTCAGGGTCATGAGACTGAGCCCAGCTTCAGGCTCCAAGCTGGGCATGGAGCCAGCTTAAGATTCTCTCTCTCCCCCTGCTCTCTCTCATTCTCAAAAAAAAAAAAAAAAAAAGGTCTAGAATTTGCTTCAAAATAATCCAGAGGAAGATGGAAGTGGTAAGGGATATAAATGAACAAAAACAGCCATAAACTGTAACTGGTTTAAAATGGTACATGGTAATTCATTATCTCCTTCTCTGTACTTCTGTATATGTTTGAAAGTTTTCTAAAATATAGCTTTTGTCAGGGCACCGCGCTGACTCAATTGGTAAAGCATGCGACTCTTGATCGCAGTGTCAAAAATTCAATCCCTATGCTGGGCATAGAGCCTATAAATCAATCAATCCGTCAAGCAATAAAGTATAGCTTTTGTCATCTTTAAGTGTGTTGTGTTAAATAACACAAGTACTGGAATAAAAAAAAATATCCCTGGCTACCAACCAGATGAGTGGACAACATTCATTCTTTCTGTAAGTGCTCAGTTTTCACATCTATGGAAAACGGGATTTGGACTCATTAAATCCTAATATTCCTGTTAGTTCAATTTTTTTATGATTCAACTGAATATGACCTCTATACTCTGAATTTGGTTTAACAATTCTAACTATAATCTAAAATGCAATTACAGCTAAATCTGATACAATCAACTGAAAACCGTTTACAACTATTATAAAATAACAATGTAGTCTCACTCCGTTGGGCCCTTAATCCTAGGTATTTTCCTCCTCAAATAACCTGCATTTCCCAAATCACCCTTTCTTCACGTACTACCTCTCTTAGACCCTTTATTCTCTAGAGATAACGACGCCAAAGAAAATAGAGGCTATTAGAAATAATCTGTTTCAGTTTACCTACCCTACTTCGGCCCATCCTCACTCCTGTCTGTTCTTCAAGTGATTTCCACCTGAGGCACTTCCAAATCCAACCACAACTTAACATCTTTTACATCACCTCCCTAACAGCTCCCTGCTTACTCCTGGCACAATCACTTATTCCTTTTCTAGCCAGCCTCTTAACTCTTTTAGTCTGGCTTCTTCAATTCAGCCTACAAACAACAGTCAATTTCATACATGTAAACAAACAGAAAACAACAAAGAGCCTTCCTCTACCCCTACTTCCTCTGCACGCTAACCTCTGGTTCCTCCTTCCCACGGCTACTAAATTTTTAAATTGAGTTTCTACTGACTGGTTCTACTAACTCAACAGCAATTCACTTCTCACTCCATCATAATATAGCTCCTCCAGCCTCTTCTGCTGTCTAAGTTTTCCACTTTTCCCTGGCCCTAATTGCGAAATACAATGAATGGCTTACTTCAGGTCCTTCACCATACCTCTCCTTTCTGCAGCACTGATATTGCAACTAGTGCCCCTCCTTCAGGAAACTCTCCTCCCCTAAGTCCTGATATACTACTTTTCTTCAATGGCATTTTCACTACAGCCCTAAGATGATGTACTTCCTCGGGTTCTTTCCTCCCCTAGCTTCTTTTCTTCTTATAACCAAGAACCCTCATCTACGTTATCATCTTAATCACTAAAAATCATTGCTTGAACTATATTCCAAGTCTTCACTACTGGCCATATCATTCTAGAACGAGGTTAGGTAAACCACAGCCTTTGAGCCAAATCCAGCCCACCAGACAAATCTAGCCTGCCACCTCTTTTTATAAATAAAGTTTTATTGGAATAGCCGCACTCATCTGTTTGCCTATCATTTATGGCTGCTTTCATGCTCCAGCAGAGATGAATAGTTGTGACATAAATAATATGGCCCTCAAAGCCTAAAATATTTACACTTTGAAAGATATTATGGCCCTTTACAAAAAAAAGTTTGCTAACCTCTGTTCTAGAAGGTAACACATGGGGCACCTGGTGGCTCAGCTGGTTAAGCAACTGCCTTCAGCTCAGGTTAGGATCTCCCAGTCCTGGGGTCAAGCCAAACATCAGCTCCCTGTCTGGCAGGGAACCTGCTTCTCTCTCTCCCTCTGCCCCCCCCATCCCCGCCATGACTTGGGTGCAAGCACTGGCTCTTTCTCTCTCTCTTTCAAATAAATACATAAAATCTTAAAAAAAAAAAAAAAAAAAAAAACTAAAACCACAAACAAACCACTAACACCCAGAGGGTTAACATGTGCCAAATAAACAATCTTCCTGCTTCTGGACCCCAGTGCCAGTGCTGTTAGTCAGACCATCTATCTCTGAGACCTCTGAGAGTTTTCTCACTGTTGCTCTCTAGCTCCCTTCTCACCCTCATCAATCTATCTCCTATGATGCAACTGAAGCCATGGTTTTAAAGATTTTATTTATTTATTTGACAGAGAGAGAGATCACAAGTAGGCAGAGGCAGGCAGAGAGAGGAGGAAGCAGGCTCCCCGCTGAGCAGGGAGCCTGATGCAGGGCTTGATTCTAGGACTCTGGGACCATGACCTGAGCCAAAAGCAGAGGTTTAACCACTGAGCCACCCACGTGCCCCAAGCCATGGTTTTAAATGCACAAAACCCAGGAGAGGTCTTTCACAATCTGGTCCTGCCCACCCTGTCTATCCTATCCAACTTTCCAATAACTCCACCTTAAGAAATACTGATTTACTTTATTCCCCAGAATATATCATGCTGTCTCTTATCTCCAGGTGTCTCTTATCTCCAGGCCCACCCAAGATTTACTACCAAAAAAAGACCTATACACTTTCCAGTTTCCTCTTAAGCATAATCATCTCCATGAAGCCTTCTCTGACTCACGCATGGTGAGTCTTTCCTACGTGCCCACTGTTTTCTCAACATACTTCCATTGTAAGTGTTTATTTGGTTTTACATCATTTCCATATTAATCCACAAATTCCTTGAGCAGGGATCCTGAGGCAGAGTAGAAGAATGGTTAAGGGAAGAGGGCTTTAAAGTAGGAAATCTAGGACTGAATTCCAGTTTTGCCTCCTTCTAGTTGTATGTTCTTAAGCAGATTTCTTTTTTTTTTCTTTTTAAGAGAGTTTATTTATTTATTTGCCAGAGAGAGAGAGAGAGAGAGAGAGATCCATCACAAGTAGGCAGAGAGGCAGGCAGAGAGGCAGGCAGGGGGGGTGGGGGAAGCAGGCTCCCTGCTGAGCAGAGAGCCCAATGTGGGGCTTGATCCCAGGACCCTGAGATCACAACCTGAGCCGAAGGCAGAGGTTTAACCCACTGAACCACCCAGGTTCCCCCTTAAGCAGATTTCTTAACTCATTTTCTTCACCTGTATAATGGCAACTATGTGAGAATTACTTATTATTATTCCAAGAAGCATAGTGCCTTGTACATAGGGAGTTATTGGTTATCACTGTATTCATTGTTTTCTCTCTCATACTTAGTTCAGAATTCAAAAAACTGCTGAGTGAAATAACCAAAGCAAGCTAGTTCTGCACACATTATTTTCAGCTGCATATTAGATATTTCCATCTGAACATTTGGTTCCCCAAAATCATTATCTTTATTCCCAAACTGTTTCAATTACAGTAAAGTGACCAACTTGTTAAGATCTGGTCAGGAATTTACTGGTGTGAACACTGAAAGTCCTACGTCCTGAGAACTCCCTCAGTCCTGGGCAAACCAGGACAGTTGGTCACCTTAAATTAGAGTTATGGCACCAACCATAAAAACAGACTTGAGTTAGTTTAAGAAACAAAGGGGGGGAAGGAATGCAGGAGAATTTACTGAAAAATATAGAGCAATTCACAGAACCAAATAAAAAGCTATAGAATCTAATCTATGAAAAACTCAGGATGAAAACAACTCTGCAGATCTAAGTGGCAGGAATTAATGAAAGATTTCTTCATAGCACCTCTGCAAGGCAAACAACTTAGGTCCCGCTATCAGCTCATTTAAGATTTAAAGGCCAGGGACTGCATTTGATAGGCTTTGTGTTAACCAGAAAGAGTAAGTCACTTCAATTAACCAAAGGAGGCAGGAACACTTAGATTAAAAATATCCCCAAAAGATATCTAATAGCAGAAAAGTAGCTTGCCAAGAAAGGTCAAAACAGAATATGGTCTCCAAAAGAAGGGAATGTACGTAAGGTCACCACATCAACTACTTCTTCAACACATCACGACTTGAGATTCCATGACACAGTCACTGTTACTCACTATTTTTCTTTCATTTTGGCAAACTCCTACTCATTCTTCAAGACCTAGCTAAAGTATGATCTTCTGCATAACTTCATTCACTTTCCCCAGGTATAGTCACTCCCTTTCGCCATGCTCTCATGGTACTTTGCAAATTATGTACCTGTACCATGCTATACAGAGTACAGCTCACTCTTGAACAACATAGGTTTGAACTATGCTGGTCTACTTACAATTTTTTTACAGTACTGTACTATAAATGTATGTTCTATTCCTAATGGTTTTAACATTTTTTCTCTAGCTCACTTTATTATAAGAAACACAGTATATAAGACATACATATACAAAATATGTGTTAGCTGACTGTTTATCTTATCTGTAAGGCTTGCAGTTAATAGCAGGGTATCTGTAATTAAGTGTTTGGGGAATCAAAAGTTATATGTGAATTTCTGACAGCACAAGGGTGGGCATTCCTAATCCCCATGTTGTTCAAGAGTATACTTAGGTATCAGTCTCTCCCACTAAACTGAGCAAGGACAATATTGTTTATATTTATTATCTTTGGCATTAACAATGCCTGCCCAGCCCATAGCAAATGATAAATATGTGTTTAATACATCTATTATCCAAGCCACTAGGATATACAAAGCATCAAATTAAATGGGAAGAGAACTACTATAAGTAAACATGCTGACAATATCAAAGAGAAAGCTGACTGTGCAAGGGAAGGACAGTCAAAAGAATTATGAAGAGCAAGAACTCCACAAAGAAATTAAGGATGAAATTCTACAAATTTAAGAACCTAAAGGCATTACTTATATAAAAGCAAAAACTGATATCCATATGCATAATGGTAATTCTCAAGAAAGATGAAAATAAGTAAATTAGATTCTAACTAAGAAGGCAGAGAAATGTAGAGGACACAGAAACACTAACATTTCAAAATAAAACAAAGTTTGATATGTAAACAAATAACATGTACAGCCCAGAAAACATAACCATTCAGAAAGACTAATTCCAAGTAAATATAGTCATGATTTATTTTTACCGTATTTTAACTATTAATGTTGGTATCCTAGACTGTGACAAAATTTTTCTTTTTTTTTTTTTTTTAAAGATTTTATTTATTTATTTGAGAGAGACAGTGAGAGAGAGCATGAGCCAGGAGAAGGTCAGAGAGCGAAGCAGACTCCCCATGGAGCTGGGAGCCTGATGTGGGACTCGATCCCGGGACTCCAGGATCACGCCCTGAGCCGAAGGCAGTCGTCCAACCAACTGCGCCACCCAGGCGTCCCCAAAATTTTTCTTAATAGCAAAACTGCACATAGTACAGATATATCCTCCTTACGATTCTACTATTGCCTTACCTTCAAAGTAAAGGAACAGAGACTGGGAAGTGAGAATATAGCCGAACTCTACACTAAGAAACCCAAGTCAACTTAGGAACAGTCATGGAAAGAGAATGTCACTGACTCTGAATGAAGTTAGAGTCTCCAGATACATTTTCTAACTCCTTTGCTGGATACCAAGAAGTCAGGTTACTCTTTCACTTCAAATGTTACCCCGTCTGTATCACATTGCACCCAAATAACTAAAATTCATTTCACCAAATGTATTGCTTATGACATTGTAACATTAAACTTTTTTTTTTTTTTAAATTCAAGAGAGGGAGGGAGGGGTAGAGAGAAACAAAGAGGTGGGGTGGGGGAGAGAATCTTAAGCAGGGTCCACGCCCAATGTGGAGCCCAACACTGGGCTCCATCTCACCTGAGATCATGACTTGAGCTGAAATCAAGAGTTGGACACTTAACCAACTTATTAAATTTACCACCCAGGCATCCCTAGTCTTTAACAGAAATGTCTTTATCTAATTTACCTTTATCTATTCTTTATTATCTGAACCCTCTCACTGATCTTAGTATCACTGTAGGGATATAGTCTGAAGTACACAGCATCACCAATGGAAGTTTTTTGTTTTTTGTTTTTTTTTTAATAAAAAATGCTTAAACCAAAGACAATCATGCCTCTGAAGCTAACCTCCAGTTTACAGAAAATCCAGAGGGTGGTAAGAAATAGGCGGAACAAGTTAAGCAATATCACAAAGAAACAGGCATATCCAGTAATTAGGACAGTTTATTAGGTTGAATCATATGAAATTGCTGATATTTGACTGATAACTTGACTCAAAAACGAAAATTTCATGTGGTTCAACCTAATAAAAGAAAACTGACCTGATTTCTTCAACAAATTAACAGCATTTATAAAATGGTGAGGGACAACAGCCAACCAACCTAAGTCCACCAGTGATGAATGGACAAAGTGAGGTACCTACATACAACTGAATATTATTCAGCCATACAAAGAAATGAAATTCTGACACATGCTACAACATGGATGAACCTCGAAGACATTATGCTGAGAGAAATAAACCAGTCACAAAAGGACAGATATTGCATGATTCTACTTATGTGAGGTTCCTAAAATAGTCAAATTAAAAAAGACAAAGTAGAAGGAAGGTTGCTAGGAACTGGGGAAAGAGGGAATGCAGAGTTACTATTTAATGAGGTCAGAATTTCAGTTAGGAAAGATGAAATAGTTCTGTAGATGGAATAGTGATGATCATTACACCACAATGTGAATGCACTTAATGCTACAGAACTGTACACTTAAAATAGTAAATTCTGTTATGTATATTTTACTACAATAAAAAAAAATGGGGGGGGCCTATTCTAGATTAAAGAAGACCTAGGAAACAACCAAATGTGATCTGACCTTGTTTAATCCTGGTTCTAATGACCAAATGTTAAGGAAAAAAGAGTAAGGGACAACTGGGGAATTTAAAATGTGGACTAGATTAGACATTATTAGGAAATTATTGTGTCAGCGTGATATGGTATTTATTTAAGAATGCATTATTTTTAGAGAAGTAGCCTTAAGTCTTCAGGAGTAAAATGTCATGTTGTCTATTATATATACAGATGGAACAAAAGGTGAAACAAAGAGCAAACTGTTACTTATTAAATTCAAGTGATATGCATATGGAATTATACTATTCTCTCTACCTTACTACATATTAGGATATTTCTATGATTAAAAAATAAGAGGAGCAACTGGGTGGTACAGTCAGTTAAGTGTCTGACTATTGGTTTCAGCTCAGGTTGCAACCGTGGGGTCTGGGGATTGAGTCCCAAGTTGGGTTCTACCCTCTGTGTGAAATCTGCTTGGGTCTCTCTCTCCCTCTCCCTCTGCCCCTCCCCAACTTGCTCACATGCTCTCTCTAAAATAAATAAATCTTTAAAAAATAAAATAAAATAAAAAATTAAGAAAAAAAATTAAAATTATTTCAGTATGCATGTGTCTTAACCTCCCAACACTTTACCTATTTTAATAAAAGTTTGAACTTGATTTGGAAAGCAATAGGAAAAGGCACTAAAAGATTAAAAGCATTGGTTCAAAAATGTATTCTAAGGAAATTATTGTGCTGGTGATACCTAGTATAGATACAGTCTTTCAAGAAATATTTTACTGCTTATTTTGTTCCAGCCACTGTACTAAGAAGTAGGCAAAGAAGATATAGAGTCTATGTACTCAAAAAGTTCACAATCTAGTAGGAGAAAGAGAGACAACATAATTGAAATACATTATCGTAACTGCAATGAGAAAGATATATATTCAGGAGCGAAGAATGGTACCTAGCTCAACTTGGGAAGATGAGAGATCCAAAAAGGTTTCTCCAGAGCTAAACCCAGAGTCGAGTATTTAGAGAGGGGTAGGAATTAGCCAGGCAACAGGAGGCAGGGCAGGATATTCCAGTCAGCAGGATTGCCCTGAGAATAGAAATAGCATTGGCAAGCAGGGGAGGGCAGGATTCCAGATTATGTATAAGCATATAAGAAGTTCAGTGTTGCTAGAGCTTAAAGGGGCAGGGAGAGAGGGGAAGTAAAGTTGAACCTGGAAAAATAATCAGTTATCAGACTCCCTGAAAGATCTCATGGACTAGAGAAAGACCACTACTTTGGGGGTAACTTTTAAATTGCCAGATGATAAGTATGAAGCCCAAAAGTGGGCTGGAGGCAGTGAATAGAGAGGCAGAGCCAAAATCCAGAGAGACAGCACAGACATTCAAGCTACATGACTGGCATCTGACTGAATGTGGAAGATGAGGAAGGAGTCCAAGAAGCCTCTCAAGTTTCAAGTTCAGGTCACAGTGAGGGTGATGATAATGCCATAAACAGAAAAAAAAAGAAAGAAAGAAAAAAAAAAGGCAGAACATAGTTTTAAACACTTTGAGCTTAAGGAGCTGATGTGATGTTCATGTGATTCATTAATTTCCAGCAGATGCTTAAAACAGATTTAAGTCCCCCATACTGAAATGATAGTTAAAACTAAGGGGGCTACTTGATGTGGGCAAGAAAAGTAATCTATAGCGAAGAGAGTCACAAACAGAATCCTAAAACATGCCTACACTTAATAGGGAGGGCGAAAAGTTGGCAGAATCAACCAAAAAGAAGTAATCAATGAGGCAGAAGAACAAGGAGAGATTCTATGCCATTAGTGAATTCAGGAAAAGATAATTATAACCTCTATGCTGTGTGATACATAGATTCCTGAAAAACCTCATGGTCTGCAAAATTAAGAAAAAAGAGGGTAATACATCAAGGTGGTTAGGGCAATAAGTATCTTTAAGACAGAACTCCGGGTTAAATGGAGCCTAGAGGCAGAATATGGGTGAAGGGCCATGTGCATACTGTTGGACTTGCTGTGTTCAACAATGTTCTGTACTTCACATGTTTATGTTCAAAAGCGGTTTCTCGGGAGTGCTAAACAGTTAATGTGCTGGTAAAAATAAACTCAAAAAACAAATATGAACCAACATGAATTCTTCAATTCCTCTTCAGCATTCAAGTATGAATTAGTTCATGTTACAAAAATACAGCAGAACAGACTGTCAGAGGAGGGCTAGGCAACAATATCAATGCCATGGAGTCAACACCAAAAGAAATTATCGATGTCCTAGAATCACAATGTAACACTCACTCCCAAATGTACAATGTTCTTAGGTATATTATCTAGTCTCTCTTCTCAAGAGTATTTATTGAATTTTAAAAACTGGTCATTAAATGACCACTCACAGCCCAAGCTCTCTACCCTCAATGAGACTCTTTACAGAGTCTGCATACTCCTTTTATAAAAAATTTTTTTATTTAAATTCAATTTAGTTAACATATAGTGGATTATCAGTTGCAGGGGTAGAATTTAGTGATTCATCAGTTGCACATAACACCGAGTGCTCATTCCATCAGGTGCCCTCCTTAATGAACATCATCCAGTTACCCCATACCCACACCCACCTCCCCAGAGCCCACATACTTTAACAGCTATACACACACACATGCAAAAGTTGTTGTAGATCACAGCAATTTATCCCAAAGAGGTAAAGGAAAGTTCACTGAGGAAAGCTTTAGAGAGACGGGAAAGACTAGAAAATAACAGTACTAAGTATGTTATTGGTCAGTCAGGAAAGGCCCTATAGAGAACTTCTGAAGGGTTGTTGTTGTTTTTTTTTTTTTAACTAGGATAACATGGTATGGCAGAATTACAAATCTTTGTGTTCCAGAGATATAGGAAGGAGTCTGAGTGAAGCAAGAATTTGCTAGAGTGAGCCCCACTAAACAGACAATAAAAGAAGGTATACAGAGAATAGCGTGTGCAGAGGCATGGAGAGGAAATCATACGGTTACTCCGCCATCTCAAGTCTTTAATCACAGCTGGGAAAAAAGGAATTATGTGTGGCATCTGAAGGACTTTTAATTTTATGCCGAAGGCATTGGGAATGACCTTACCAAAAGAGCAACACAAGAAAACTTTTCAGAAAGATCAACCCACAAGATACAATGGGAAGGGAAGATACTGGTGACAGGGAAACCAGGTGCACTATCATATTTAACACAAGTGCTCAGACATCGGCCCAAACTAGTGTAGCTATAGCAAATAAGGTCAATATCAAAGGTAAAATTATGAGGGCTCTTCAGATAATTGACCCGTACAGAAAAGTGAAGGAAGGGAAAAGAGAAGGAAGTCAAGGATAAGTTTCAAGCTTGAGCAATTAGGTAGTACCATTTAGCAACAGAGCCTCCAGAAAAAAAAGCAAGTCTGGTAATGCTGGTCAAATTTGCAGATGAGAAAATGTGTATTATCCCCAGCATTAGAAACTTAAGCATAAAGTTTAAGTGTTAAGCCCAAGGATACGGGTTGTTACATCCTTGGTGAAACCAACTAACTAGCTCCTTACTAATAAGGAAAATTTGTAATAGTAAAAAGGAAAGAAAAAGGCAAATAAACCAAATGATAATTAAGATATCAAAAATTTTTATTAGCAAGGTTCCAAAACACCAAGACAGGAGCTTCTGTGAAATAGCCAAGATTTCTTAAATATTTTTCCCATTAATTAAGTTTCAGATGTATTTCATACAAGTCAGGTCTAAGGCTCCACGCAGTGGAGAGATGGCAAAGAAACGTAAGCAAGAGTTCTGGTGTTAGTGTCATACCGCTTAACTAGAAGCCTAGGTCCTGCCGCTTATACCCCCCTCACCTGTGACGTAGGGCTAGTTACTTAAGCACAGGCCTCAAGCTTCCTCAGCAGTGAATGTGGATAATAACAGTACATACTTCTCAGGATTGTTGTGAAGACTAAATAACCCACATAAAATACTTGGTACAGGTACACTGCAAACAATAAATGTTAAGATTTTTATAAATAATTGTCATTAGTTATTGTTACTGATTAAAAATGTTACATTCTTGGGGCGCCTGGGTGGCTCAGTGGGTTAAGCCTCTGCCTTCAGCTCAGGTCATGATCTCAGGGTCCTGGGATCGAGTTCTGCATCGGGCTCTCTGCTCAGCAGGGAGCCTGCTTCCTCCCCTCTCTCTCTGCCTGCCTCTCTGCCTACTTGTAGTCTCTCTCTCTGTGTCAAATAAATAAATAAGATCTTTAAAAAAAAAAAAAGTTACATTCTTGAGGCATACAGGGGCAAGAAAAAGCAAAGTTGACCTGGGTGGCAATTACCAGAATGTTTGATTTATAGCTATTCATTAAATGGAATATTTCCACTTTGTGCACTTTTCTGTAAGTAGATTGGAAAGTTTTAAATACTTTCGTAAAAGGGAAAAAAGTCCAAGAACAATGCCTTACATAAAAAGAACTACTATTAAAACACACATTCCAAAGCACATGAAGATAATTAAGAATTTCCTTTTCACAAACTATTCCCTAGTTTTTAGCTACAAAATCCATTCCCCCTACTCAAGCTCCAAACTGATACCTGTAATAATTACTCCCTCCCTTATCTATACTACAGAGCTTAGGACACATTTTATCCCTTTTCTCTACTTGAGTTTTAGGAAGAACAGGAAGAAAAAGGAAGAAGAGGAGGAGAAGTTCAAATCCTATTTGGATGTTATGATCATTCCCAATCTCAACTTTTTTGAAAATTCCTCCTTACATATGGGATGAGAGCATTATTCCTCCAGAACTAATTTTAGATATTACTGCCAGTCACCTTTTTCAATTGCTCTAATCATGTTGTACCTTCTAACTCTACTATGGAATAAATTCCTTCAGATCTCTCTGTCAATAAGTGTCCAAGCAACTCTTTGCTAAGACATATTTCTCAGACCACCATGGGCCATACGGAAGTCTCATCTCTTCACTCCCTAAACTATTCCTTCCTCTTTCTCGCCTGAGTTTTCATTCACGAATTTCTTCTGTGCCCTGTTCAAGTTTAGCACATACTTCCTATAAAATTCACCAACCTCTTTTCTATGAAGCCATTCTTTACTATAAAATTATGCTCTTCCTCCACCCTCTCTCCATACACAATTTCCTCTTTACTTTTTTCTTTAGAAAATATGTATTTTATACTTGCACATAGCACCTTATTTATGTATCAGCTGGTTGTATATTTTATGTTTTATCTTTTGTCTATCCTACACATGAAAAGGTAGGAATCACATCTCATCAAAGTGCACCTCACTGTCTTGAAATAGCCTGATAATCACAACTATTTAAGTCACAAAGCTAAACTGTTGTGTAAGTTTCTGATTTAACACAGTTGCTAAAGGATAAAACTAAATTAGAGACAGTGTCTAGTCCTGATTATACCTAAATCCACAACAGAGACACTTACTTACCACATCTGACCCCAGTTTACCCTTTAGTCATATTCCCTTCTCTCTCAGCAGTCCTACTGCATTCTCTCAGGACTGCTGAATTACTCCTCCCACAAGCCTGCAGTGCCCCTTCCTTGTGGCCTCCCTTTTCCTGCATTTTACCCGGCCAACTTTCTTTCATCTTTCAGGATCAGCTTACTCTAATTCACCCACTAGGAATCAACCAGAACATCCCCCACCTGACTGCTCAGCCCCAAGTTAGAATTTTCTCAGAATAAACTTATTGATGTACTACACTGTAATTATCAGTTTACTTTTTTATTACCCCACTGAACTGTAAACTCCTTGAGGTACAGGCTGAATTTTATTCTTTTGCATGTCCAAGACCCAACAGTTAGACATCCAATTGACAATTAGTGAATGAATGCTCATACCCACCTCATGAAATTGTACATGCTACATAAGCACTCTCACATTTCCTCCCCTAAAGTACTTTCCTCCTGTAAAGTAGGAATAATGCTATACCTAGTTCATAAAGTTCTTACAAGGATTAAATGAAGTCTCGTGAAATTCTTAGTGTAGTGTCCACCCCTTAGAACTACCATTTGAATGTCTGCTATTTCATGCCTTAGTTACCCTAATGTATCCTGGGAAATGTAATATTATGACCCCTATTTTCAGGCTAAAAGGCTTGGCAGGAATGCCTCTATTTCTCATGCATACAGAAGTCATTAATTACATTCTGATCATCAGCAAATATTTATTGCATACCTATTAAGTGCAGGAGTCCTTACCTGGTAGCACTGAGCTCCCAGAACACAATAATATAGGCAAGTAATAAAACAAAAACCTGTACCAATATCCAAGAGAGGAAACAATGTTATTAGTTCTTTGGTACAAACAATATGAACATTTTTCAAATTATGTAAGTTTTTCTTTATAATAGTGGTAAGCTTCAAAAACAATTACTGATGGGAAAAGTTCAAAATTAACTATCATCAAGTGGGCCAATAACAGGAGGCAGTTCCAAAATGTTCTTGTTGCCATTCCTAAGTTTCACTTTTGCTTAGAAATACTTCTCCCAAAAGAAATTTCACCATGACCAGAATAGAGAGAGATGACTTTTGTGTTATTCAAATGGGAATTCCTTAGGTTTTTCCCAATTAGCATTTAATTTTGTAGCTCTGAAAAATCGCCTGGGTTTTGTCTGTTTCTCTACAAAACAGAAAACGGATAGTTTCTCCACCACCTTCTCTAAAACAGGAAAAATGCACTCTTCTTAGTTACACTGGCCCTTTATCAAGAATTGCAAAATTGCAAATCATGTCACCTAGCATTAAAAAAGGACGCTGTGGACTTAAAACCACGTTCTCCCTAACAATCCAGAGGTCAGAGTCCCAGGGAAGTTTGTGCTGTATACTACATTGCTTTCAGTAGCTGCAGAGAGACCTCTAGCGCTGCTTCAATAAGCCGAGTTTGCAAATAGTACCTGCTAATGTCACCTTAATGAAACAATGGCAACATGCTGAGTAGCAACGAACTAAGTGACCAAGATGTTTACAGTTTTGCAACCACATGGAAATTGTACCGGCTTGAAGAAAGAGATATATACAAGGCCGTACGAAGCTATGTATCCAATTTATTCCGGTAGAATATGTCAAAGAAATTATTATCCCATGCCCAATCCCACTACAAGAACGGCTGAGAAAACAGGTCCTGTGCGCGGAGGTCGAACAACGTCTCTTCCAAAGCCTCAACACAATAGATGGTAAACTATTGTCCACCTTCGGCTTGCTCCAAATGCCAACAGTAACAGGAGTATGAGCTGGAATAGCTTATCAAGACTGGTCCAAAGGACAGCACTGGAATATGAGAAAATGGTCCTGGCGCATCCTACCCTCCCCCATCCGCCACCCTCAAACAAGTCAGTTACCCGGCTGGTCCCCACCCCCCTCGGCGGGCCGCCACCGCCCGCCTGGGCCCGGCTCGCAGGAGATATGCGCGGGGACCCGCACAGCCCGGCTCCATGTGCGGCAGCGCGGGAGACACCGAGGGGGCCGCGCCGGGCGGGAGGCTGCACGGGCGGCCGGCGCAACTCGCGGCCGCCCCCTCCGCGGTGCGGTCGACGGACTGGGGCGGCAGCATCCCCGGCCCGCGAGGCCCCGGCCCGCGGACCCCGCCTCAGTTCCACATCCCTTCCTCGCCGACAGCAGGCCGCGCCCGCGTGACGGGGCCGAAAACCCCGGCATTTCCCGGTCCCTGTGCCGGCAGGTCCGGAGGGTGGCTGCAGCCCGGTCCGCGGTCCCGTCGCCCGCTCTGCCCAGCCCGCGGCCGCGGTGACGGGAGGCGGCGGCCAACTCCGACCCACCGCGAGCCGGCGAGAACCAGCCCGGCGCCGGTCCCCCGCCCCTCCCCGCCGCCGTGGGGCCGCCGCGGCCAGGCGGGAGAGCCGGGCGGGCCCAGACCACGGAAGCACACTCACTTCCACATCGCGGCCCTTGTTCTTAAAGCTCTTGATGCGGTGGTTCTCCAAGCCCGGGTTCTCGGCCATGGCTGCGCGCGGCTCCGGCGGCGGCTACTCCTGCGGCTGCGGCGGCGGCGGCGAGTCTCGGCGCGGGAGGGGGAGGTGGGGGAGGGCAGGAGGGGATGGGAGGGGGAGGGGGAGAGGAGAGCACGTTCCGTGACGCCTCCGAGCGCGAGGTGGCAGCAGCGCCGGGGGAGGCGCAGGCCGACTGCCGGGCGGGGCGGGGCGGGAATAGCAGTGAGGAGCCGCGCGCGCCGGGCCTGCTGGGGTCACGTGGCCGGGATGGCCCCCCTCGCCTGGACGCCACCCGACTGTTCTCGGGATGACCCCCACCTCTCCTAGGGCCTCCCCACGATCTCTGGAGGATGCAAGTCATGTGCCACGAATGGAGCCGGATCGAGCGGCTTTCACTGCCCCCTGAGACGCGGAGCTGCGGGCAAAAACTACAGTTCCCAGCATGCCAGGTACCAGCGGGGTTAATTCTTCTGGCCTTGACAGAACGGGAAGAATGCCGGGAACTCTGCGCGCGCGGCTTTTAGTGCGGGGCGCTTGGTGCGCCCGGGCGCGAAGCCCCGCCCCCAAGGCAGCCCCTGGGCGGAGAAGTAGGAGGGGCTCCCCAGGAGATGGCACCTTGCGCCCTATTGGGAGGGAGGGGCGGGGCTTCCTGGGAGGTGGATCTTGCTCCCAGTAGCCTAGAAAATTAGAAACCAATCGACGGTTTGTGCTTCGCATCTTTGCTTCTTTGGGGTCTCCTGGAATAGCAGCCACCCTCATTCGTTGTTCCCTTGCTCTGCTTTGGTTTTATAAATAGTAATTATTTCCATCTGACATGTAGATTTGCGATGTGTTTATGTATATGCGACCTGGCTTACTGCAATGGAATTAAGCTCAGTGAGAGCAGGGACTTTTGTTGGTTTATTGCTGAATTCCTCGCGTCAAAACAGTTCTTGGCACGTTGTGAATATTCAGTAAATACTTGAACAAATCAGCGCTGTAGCATTGTTTCTCGGTTTCTTCATCATCCTCCCAAACCCGGTTCTGCAACCTTCACACTGGCAATTCCTGCGTTTCCGTGTCCCTAACCCCTCTTGTTCCATCACCACACCTAATCTTCTCAGCCTTCAGGAAGCAAGTTCTCATCTGCAGACTTTCCGATCTAGTACCTTCCCTTCCGGTCATCGGAGGACTAATGACAGGAAATTTCGATCAGTAACACTAACAGAAAGTGGCTTTCTGGAGCAGTTGGGTTTCTTTGATTATATGTGAGATAATCAGTTTCAGCATCTATGGCAGATATAAGCAGGTATGCAACATTATAGTACAATTCAAATGATATTGAGGTAATTCAAAGGTTGGTAGAAATATAACCCTAAAGAGGTTAAAGAAGACATTTTTCCGAAGCAAGGGGCCCTTAAGACCCCGCAGTCCAGGTGTCAAGAATTCAGAGGCCTTACAATGGCCGTGGCATTTGTTTTGTGAGTGGTAGGATGTGGCCTGTAGATAAACACAGGCCCATTTAAAGACTTCAGACCACTGTTGCCAAAGGTCCAGTTTTTCATAGGAAACCAAAAGGCTGTGTTTTCTCTTCATTTTTAAATGTCAGTTTGCATTTTTAAATGCACTTCAGTGCATCAGTCCCTTGAGAATTCCAGGCCCTCATGTTATAATATCTGATCCAGATCCAACCACTCATTTGAAGGGAAACAACCATAGCACACACCTAAAATTTAGAATGAATAGAAACTCCAACTTTAGTTCTTAAGGCAACGCAGTGTGTATTGGCCAGTCTCCCTGACTGACTGCAAGAGAAACTTCCAGACTGCTGCTCTATTTCTATTATAATTTAGCAAGGCATTCTCTTTAAAGGTTACTTTGCCCTCTTCCATCACTTCTCTCCATCCTTTTTGCTGTCATCAAACGTGTAAGTCTTTCATCATTTTAGAGTTTTAAACATATTTAGTGAGCATGTACCATGTGTCAGTCATTGTGCTAACACTAGGATCTATTTGTAAACAAGACAGCCTGGTTTCTGCCTCCAGACAAGTTATCACCCCAGAAGTGTAGTGGTTGTCAAGAAAGGGGAAGGAAGCTCAAGACTCACAATGGGGAGATCTTTATAACCTGCTGACTCTGAAGACCCCTAATGTATGAGGATAGGATCACAAATGGAGGTCTACATAGTACATCTAAATATTGAGAAGATATGGGGCACCTGGGTGGCTTAAACAGTTGAGTGTCCAACTCTCAAATTCAGCCCAGTTCTGGATCTCAGGGTCATGAGTTCAGGACCCATGTTGGGTCCTGAAAATAAATAAATAAATAAATAAATATTGAGAAGGTGTGAATTAAACTTACAGAATTAAATAAAATATAATCTAACATTTGACATTGACAAATGCACTTTCTTTACAACCTGGAAGTCTGGGCTTGAATTTAAATTCCCTGACTCCTTGGACTTCTGCTTTGGAATGTGAGCATGCAAATAGGGCTGGAAACCAATCCTCCCCCACCCCCCAACCCCAATTTTTGTTTCCCTTCTCTTGCATCTCCTGGCTCCATCCCATACGGGAATAGCACACATGTGTATACCCCTACCCGCGAAGTTCAGGTTCTGCCACTTACCCCCAAAATTTTATTTACATCCCCCTACTCACCTCTAGGGATGATCCTTGGCCATTGTTCAGGCCTGGAGTGTGCAAAATAGTGGCACTGTGTATCTCTACCAGGACAGACCCAGGATAGGGACCTGGGTAGCCCCTGGATGCAGGCTTGTGCATTTGAGCAGGGCAACCCAGGGCTCTGGTACCCAGAGCTGGATCTAGAAGCAGTGAGCATGACCTCTTAGCCCCATGAACTGGGTAGTACCAGGGGGGATACAGAAGAGAGACAGAGTGAGGTTTTTTAAAAGGCAGGGTCCAGAGCAGGGGCCTCTCTTGCCTGGGTCTAACTCAGTCATTTTTACTCTTTGCCATGATCCCCAGCAACTTAAACATGACATGCTGGCCCCAGAGTCTCTCTTCACTCCATATTCTTTTTTTTTTTTTAAGATTTTATTTATTTATTTGACAGACAGTGATCACAAGCAGGCAGAGAGGCAGGCAGAGAGAGAGAGAGAGGAGGAGGAAGCCGGCTCCTTGCTGAGCAGAGAGTCCGATGTGGGGTTCCATTCCAGGACCCTGGGATCATGTCCTGAGCCAAAGGCAGAGGCTTAACCCACTCAGCCACCCAGGCACCCCTTCACTCCATATTCTTAACTCCACCAGATTTCTGCCACTTGCAGCTGCCACCACTCCTTGGAGTTCTTAACCTCTGGGAAATCTCTATATCCAGTGACACAAATTTGGTGTTTCCCATTGTTAGCAGCCATCTCTTTTCCCTCACCCTAATCTCCCTTGTCCTAAAACTTTCCCCCACAAGTCTTCTACGTGGATTTCGTTTCCAGACTTATTTTAGTGTTTACCACATAGCAGGCATTGCTGTCATCAGATACAATAAGGGGAGTGGGGAGCAGAACAGAGACAGGAAGGAAGAGCCCTCTGCCTGGGAAGTCAGTCAAACTCTTCTCCTTCTGACTCACCACCCACCTTCTCAGTGGATAATCAGGCGACAATACACTGAATGCAACACAAACACAGCAGAACCAAAAGGAAGCTCATGATTTTTCCTTCAAAGTCAGCTCCTCGGGTAAATACACCAACTCTGTTGGCATATTTGGCGTACTCTGTTGGCCAACATTCTCCTGGAA